>NW_026057586.1:69495007-69615633 GCF_023721935.1 Panthera uncia
ACACACACACACACACACACACACACACACACACACTGTGTTCAAAATAGAGTATAGATGATGGTCTCCAGGGTGTTGTAAGAGAAAAATCATGATTTAGGGGAAAAGTTAAACTTATTTGACCTCTGAGATCCCTTTCATGCTAAGATTCTCTGGGATGTTTTTTGAATTCCTATCAAGAGCAGTACCTTGCTGAGCATTGTAAAGAAGACAAAAGCATACAAAATATATTTTCTACATTTGGTAACTCTGGCTGAAGAGACAATACCTACATAATATAATGGCAAATAATAATGGAGAGTATATGAATGATAGAAATAATTTTAACTAACAATAGAGCATTGTTCTCGGGGCTTTACATGTATTGTCACTTTTAATCTTCCCAGTTATTTTATGAAGTAGAGTCTATTATTACCCTGCAATGAGGAAACAGACTTAGAGAAGTTAGTACAAGACTGCATACACAGTGAATAAGTAGCAGGGCCACAATTCAGATCAAGGCAATTTGACTCCAAAGCCTGTGCTGTTATGATACAGAAATAAAGATAAATTGGCACTGTGTGGGAAGGTTTCATTGAATTGGTGATTTTATGGATGAATTATATTTTAACTGGCAGATTTTAAGGCAGAGGACGTTCCAAACAAGTTGAAAAGTACGTATAGTAGAGAACTTCTGTCTCCATGACTTGTAATTCCAATACTGAACTTTCCATACCTTTCCCTGTATTCTATGTCTTTGCTACAATCTCTACTTTTGGTAACCTCTAACTCAAAGATTTTTTTTTTTTTTTTTTTTTTACGTTTCTTTATTTTTGAGAGGCAGAGAGAGACAGAGCACGAATGGGAGAGGGGCAGAGATAGAGGGAGACGCAGAATCTGAAGCAGGCTCCAGGCTCCGAGTTGTCAGCTCAGAGCCAGATGAGGGGCTCGAACCCACGAACTGTGAGATCATGACCTGAGCCAAAGTCAGACGCTCAACTGACAGAGCCACCCAGGCACCCCTCTAACTCAAAGATTTTTAAGAACTTTCTTAAATCATAAAATTTTTTTTTAAAATAGAAAATCTACAAAATTTTGATCAAATAGCTTATACTGCTTTTTCACCAGTCATCTATAGTAAAGAGGCAATTTAACATATGATCTTGTTGTGAGACTACTATAAGATGGAAAAAAATTTCTTTCACACAATTTTCTTTTTCATCTTATTCCTTATCTCAGTCACAGAAAAAGAAATATGAAGAATTTTCATCAGTAGTTGAAATTATTCAATATTTGAATAGTACAAATATTCATTTTCTGGTATGATCGATCCTTAAGATCCAAGGAACAATGTAAAAGTGAGATTGTAATTTGGCAGTAAATTCAGAAATGATAAAAGCACACAGGTTTGAAATTTTAAAAAATTTTAAGTTATAAGAACTCTTTTTTTTTTAATTTTTAAATGTTTATTTATTTTTAAGATAGCATGCACACACACAACAAGCAGGGAAAGGGCAGAGAGAGGAAGACAGGATCCAAAGTGGCCTCCACGCTGACAGCAGAGAACCCAATGTGAGGCTCAAACCCATAGAGCCAGGAGATCATGACCTGAGCTGAAGTTGGACGCTTAACTGACCAAGCCACCCAGGTGCCTCAAGTTATTTTTTTTAATTTTTTTTTAACGTTTATTTATTTTTGAGACAGAGAGAGACAGAGCATGAACGGGGGAGGGGCAGAGAGAGAGGGAGACACAGAATCGGAAGCAGGCTCCAGGCTCTGAGCCATCAGCCCAGAGCCCGATGCGGGGCTCGAACTCACAGACCGCGAGATCGTGACCTGAGCCGAAGTCGGCCGCTTAACCGACTGAGCCACCCAGGCGCCCCCAGGTGCCTCAAGTTATAAGAACTCTTAAAACCTAACTCCACTTGGAAAATAGAACACAGAGCCCAAGTAGGAGACCAAGGAATCCTAGAACAAAACAGGGTTACATAGAACTGTCTGGAAAACCCCATCCTAAATATGTCCTTATCATTTTATCTACCTCTGCAACACCTTCAGGATAGGTCTTCTTTCCTAATAGCGATGGTTTGGGGCTTAATATCTAGCTAGTAAGGGCACACAAACACAATGGCACTTCCTAGTATACTGGGAAGTTGGGCCTGTTTTCTCTGTTGTAGTTAATTGGACAGATAACAATAGATCTATATACTAGACAGAAAACCCTGGACAGCCTTCTTTAAAGAACTCGCTATCTTGTGACAATCAACACATGTTCTGGAATTGGATATGGAATCTTATTTAAATTTTATGCTGTTTAAATGCTGAGGGAAAAGTACTTCTTTCTAATAGAGTACTAAAATACCTTCTAATAATTAACTCAGGCTCCTTAAAGGATTCTAGTAATTACTGACATGTACAGACAGCTATAAAAAAAATGGAGGGCTGGGGTGCCTGGGTGGCTCAGTCTGTTAAGCCTCCAACTTTGGCTCAGGTCATGATCCCATGGTTTGTGAGTTCGAGCCCCGCGTTGGGCTCTGTGCTGACAGCTCGGAGCCTGGAAACTGCTTCATATTCTCTGTCTCCCTCTGCTCTCTCTGCCCCTCCCCTGCTTGTGCTCTCTCTCTCTCAAAAATAAATAAATATTTTTAAAAGTGGAGGGCTAATGTTGCCTACATCTACTTTAAAAACTGATGGTCCTAGTTTATTAAACCATTATAGCTGTTTTAGAATTCATATTTGTATCAGTTTTTTAGATAGGGGCCCATATGCTATAATTTTCTAATTTTCCAAGCTCTTTATGAGTCTTTGTACCTCCATGTTAGAAAGAATTGTTAGATATTCTGTACACATTTTTCTCTAGGCCTTTCCTTTGTACCTAGTAATCTTGATCCAGCATGGTATATTTTTCTCATCTGTGACACATTAATTTAACTGATGGATAAATAATTCATACAAATGATGTTTTTTGAATTTGAGCTAAAGACAGAATTTTTAAGAATATAACAGCCACAAGTATTTCTTAAAAACCAATTCAATAGTTTATCATTTTATTTAGTTACAATGAACATTTTTGGATGCATTTTATTCCTGCATGAAGCCCATTTTTTACCCTTTTACACTAACACATTTGATTAGTGAAAATGATTTGTTTTTGAGAAATTAGAATGTAAATTACATTAGCATCAAAGTAAATGGTACCATTTAAGTGTGGACTAGAAAGATATTTTCTGAATTCCTTAGAATTTCTTTGTATTCCAGCTAGTGAATTGAAATGAGAGCCTTTTCATTCAGAATATATTTTTTCCTACTAAACTCTAAACTGAAGTTTTGCATTTTTGAGGTATAGTCTGGTGGTTTTCATAGCATCACATCTCATGAACATATATGCTTTATTTGATACAATGTAGTGTTGGCAAGGATATCTTAGATTCTTGGAAATGGAGTTGATTATTGAAAACGTTGGAGAAGGCACATTATCTACAGAAAATATTCAGACTTAAAAACCACACATCATTCTCTATCATGGAGCTATAGTCCTTTCCACAAAGTTTCTTTTTGTCAAATAGGAACATTTTTTCAATTAATTTTTGTTTTACGTTATAGAATGTAAACGTTATCCTCTATTAACAATGCAAGGAGGAATGAAAGTTGGTTGAATTTCCCACAGCCCTATAAGTCATTTCTTTTTTTTATATGAATGATTCTATAACCTATCAGAGAATTATTTCTAATGGGAAGAGCCACACTAATTATCTGTTATGTTTCACTTACATAAAGAAATAAGTATATTGATATTTATTATCGCAGAAGAAAAGTTGAGTATAGTGAGTAACCTTAGGTAGGAGCAATTTGAATGTACTATTATTAAATCCTAGCAGTAAAATAAATAAGTTTTGTTTAAAAAAAAAAAGGCGGTGGTGGGGGAGTGGGGCTCCTGGGTGGCTCTGTCAGTTAAGAGTCCAATTCTTGATTTTGGCTCAAGTCATGATCTCACCATTCGTGGCATCAAGTCCCATGTTGGGCTCCATGCTGGAGCCTGCTTGGGATTCTCTCTCTCTCTCTCTCTCTCTCTCTGCCCCTCTCCCCTCAAAGTAAGTAAGTAAACTTTATTTTAAAAAAGGGAGTAAGACTTAGAAATGTTCTGTTTAAAAAAAGATACTTGTGAGGGGCGCCTGGGTGGCTCAATTTGTTGAGCATCCAACTTCGGCTCAGCTCATAGTTCGTGAGTTCAAGCCCTGCATTGGGCTTGCTGCTGTTAGTGTGGAGCTTGCTTTGGATCCTCTGTCCCCCTCTCTGCCCCTCCCCCGCTCATATTTTCTCTGTCTCAAAAATAAATAAACACTAAAAAAAAGATTCTTGTGGGGTGCCTGGGTGGCTCAGTTGGTTAAGCATCCAACTCTTGATTTCGGCTTAGATCATGATCTTGGCAGTTCATGAGTTCTAGCCCAGTGTCAGGCTCTGTGCTGACAGTGCGGAGCCTGCCTGGGATTCTCTCTCTCCTCTGCCCCTTTCCTGCTTTCTCTCTCTCAAAATACATAAACAAACCTAAAAAAAAAAGATACTTCTAATAGTCTGAAATAATACATGTTATCATACTAAAATCATTAAACTAAAACAAATTATTAGGTTCTATTTAAATTAGGATTTTTTTTTTCTCTTCTTGTAAGTGGCCTGAGGTGATCTCTGAAAATGGTTTGCTATTCACTTGACCCAGAAAACTCTAAAAATCATGCAAATCAGGAGGCTCAAATCTTCATGTTCACCTTAAGAACACACGTGAAATTGCCCAGGCCATCAAGGATATGCATATCTGAAAATCACCCAAGTATCTGAAAGATATCACTTTGCAGAAGCAATGTGTGCCATTCAGTCACTATAATGGTGGAGTTGGTAGGTGTACCCAGGCCAAACAGTGGGATTGGACACAGAGTCAGTGGCCCAAAAAGAGTGGTGAATTTTTACTGTAGACAGTAATGCTGAACTTAAAGGTTTAGATGTAGATTCTCTGGTCATTGAGTATATCCAGGTGAACAAAGCCCCCAAGATATGGCATAGAACTTACAGGGCTCATAGTCAAGTTAACCCATACATGAGCTCTCCCTGCCACACTCAGATGATCCTTACTGAAAAAGAGCAGATTTTTCCTAAACCTGAAGAAGAGGTTGCATAGAAGAAAAAGATATCCCAGAAGAAACTCAAGAAACAAAAATTTATGGTCCAAGAGTAAACTGCATAACATAAATGCAAATAAAAGTAAAAAAAAAATTAGGGTTTTTTTCAAAGTGAAGACTTTGTTGAGATTAGTTAATTGTACATTGGAAAAAAATAATGTTACTTAATTATCTAGAACTATATTCAGTTGGCCAATTTTTCTAATACTTTTTATATGTGCTTCTAGTTTTCCATTTGAAGCCAAATTGTCTATTGGTAAACAGAAAAGATTATGGTTTATAACAAATCCAGGCATCATAGGGAGAATAATTCTTTTAGCATTTATATTAGGATCTCAAAACTGAGATCAAAGACTTCAGAAGACTGGTGCTTCAGATAGTGGTAAAGAACTAGAAACAGAAGTTATATGTATATACTTTATGGAGCCACGACCTCAAATTAGCTTCTTCCTGCATGATGGACCTCAAATTAGCTTCCTCCCTTGATAACCAAAGTTAGAACAAGAAGAAACTTTATACCTAATGACACATTTTTGATATTTAAACAAGTCTACATGAAGCTCATTGTGAAGAAAGTTGAAAGTAATATTCTAAAGTGTTCTAGTTGTAAGCTATCAACATTTATTCAGTCAGCAGATTTATATGAAGCCTATCATGTGTGAGTCATCATACAAAGGTAGTGTGCACAAAGATAAACCAAATCCCTGATTCAAAACTGTTTAGGAAAATAAACAAAAAAATAGCTGTGTTTTTTAAAATACATTTTTAGAGAGAGAGCAAGCAAGGGAGAGGAGCAGAGGGAGAGAGAGAATCTTTTTTTAAAAAATATTTATTTTTAAGAGAGAGGCAGAGAGAGACAGAGAATCTGAAGCAGGCTCGGAGCTGTCAGCCCAGAGCCCAACTTGGGCCCCAAACCCACGAACCGTGAGCTCATGACCTGAGCTGAAGTCGGACACTTAACTGACTGAGCCACCTAGGCACCCTGAGAGAGAGGGAGAGAGAGTGAGAAAAGAAATATTAAGCAGGCTTCATGCTCAGTGTGGAGCCTAACTTGGGGCTCAATCCCATGCCCCTAGGATCATGACCTGAGCCGAAATTGAGAGTCAGATGCTCAACCACTGAGCAACCCAGGTGCTCCCAAATAGCTGTTATATAAATAATATCACCATTCAGTAAGTGCCCACAAAGAGCTATATATACATGGTTTCAATTAATCCCAACAACAACTTTGCATAACATTTTACGGCTGAAGAAATGAAAGTTCATAGACATTAAGTAGCATGTCTAAGTTTGCCAGATTACAAACCATCAGAATCAGTATTTGAATCTAGGTGTCTCTGGCTTCAAAGCTCATACTCAATCCATTAAATCTTATATTCATTCATATGGGAGAGAATGTGAAAAATCCCACAGGACAGCAAAAATCCAATAGAATGATCAAATTCCACTTTTAGTCATGAAGAAATAATGTTAACAGACTTGCTGTCTTGCTGTGAACAGCTAGGGAACTAGGAAAAATATGTGAAGCAACTATTTTCAGATTTTAAACAACAGAAAATACAGAACTATGATCCCTGAGAGAAGAAAAGCAGGATGAGCCTTAAAATTGGCCTGTCAGGAGGTACTCTGGGGACCACCACCACAGAGAGGGGGAAAACAAGCAGAACATGACCATCTTGCTGAGTTGAAGAAACAGAGATTAGAGTTTGAGAAAGCTGAAGTAGTTGGGGACAGAATATCAGAAGGAAGGGACCTATACAGAGAAAAAGCTCCAGAAGTTGGCATAGGGATCCCCTGAGTCTTTGGTTGAATATTCAGCATCTCAAGTTTGGTTAGAAATTCTATAAGGTTGGACAAAGAAATCTGTTGGGGAGTTTTCTCCCCATTCGTAAGCTAGACAATTCCTAGAGTTGTCACAGCGCTGGGAAATATTCACAAAATTACCGGTTACATGGACAGACCTTGTTGAAAACCCAGAATATTCAGTAGGGACTCCAGATAGGTTACACCTTAGCAGTAGAACTAAACCAACCCTTTAGTGAAGTCCTCCAAATTCAATCTTATTAACAGCTTAAAAACAAGCCTTGAAAGGATCTGGCTTACTTGCCTGCCAAAATAAAATTCAACACTTTTTAGGGGAAAACAACCAAGTCCAAACACTCAACTATGTACAATTCTTATTGTCCAGAATCCAGTAAAACTTTATTGACATATAAAGCAGAATGAAATTTTTTAAAGTAGTATCTATGCCCAACGTGGGGCTCGAACTCACAATGCCAAGATCAGGAGTCACATGCTCTACTGACTGAGTCAGCCAGGTGCCCCCGGCAACCAGTGAATATCAATCATAACCAGTGAATATCAATCAGTAGATGGGGCACCTGGGTGGCTCAGTTGGTTAAGCGTCCGACTCTTGATTTCGGCTCAGGTCATGATCTCACAAATCGTGAGATTGAGCCCCGCACTGGGCTTTGCAGTGACAGCATGAAGCCTGCTTGGGATTCTCCCTCACTCTCTGTCGCTGCCGGTCCCCCATGCACACTTTCTCTCTCTCCGACCCACCCCCACTTGTCATGCACTCTCTCTCTCTCTCTCTCAAAATAAATAAATAAACATTTAAAAAAATCAGTCAGTAGAAGCAGACCCAGAAATGTCAGCAATGATAAATTTAGTAAAGACTTTAAAACAGCTATTATACCAAGTGCAGTGATAACCTATGTTTGCACAAAAACATGTATACAGATGTTTACAGTGGCTTTATTTGTAATCTTCGAAAACTGGACAATTCAAATGTTTCTTAATGGGGTAATGGATAAACTTAAAAGGAAACAAGCTGTGAATACATGCAACAACGTGGATCAATTGCAAATGCATTATGCTGAGTGAAAGAAGCCAGAATCAAGACTACATATTGTATGATTCTGTTTACACATTTTTCTCTTTTTAAAAAATATTTATTTATTTTGAGAGAGAGAGAAAGAGAGAGAATGCTTATAAGTGGGGAAGGGGCAAAGAAAGAGGGAGAGAGAGAATCCCAAGCAGTCTTTGCACTGACAGAGTGCATGCAGCTCAGGACTCACTCTCACAACCATGAGATATGACCTGAGCCAAAATCAGAAGTCAGATGCTTAACTGACTGAGACAACCAGGGACCCCTACAACATTTTTCTTTCTTTAACAACTTTATTGACATATAATTCATATACTATGCAATTTGCCCATTTAAAGTGTATGATTGAATGGTCTTTAGTATTTACACAAAATTTTGCAACCATTGCCACAATCTTAGAACATTTTCATCACCTTAAAAAGAAACCCCAAACCCTTTAGTTATCACCTCCATATTTCCCCATTTCTCCTTTCCCTCAAATCTTGAGCAACCAGTAATATATTTTCTGACTTTATAGATTTGCCTATTCTGGATATTTCATATTAATGGATTTGTACAATGTGTAGTATTTTGTGACTGGCTTCTTTCACTTAGCATTATGTCTTCCAGTTTCATCTATGTTGTAGATGTATGTATAAGTACAATAAAACCTTGGTTTGTGAGCATAATTTGTTCCAGAAACATGCTTAGAATCCAAAGCACTTGTATATCAAAGCAAATTTACCCATAAGAAATAATGGAAACTCAGATGATTCATTTCACAACCCAAAAATATTCATGTAAAAATGATTACAATACTATACTATAATACAAAATAATAAATAAAATACAAAATATAAAGAAAAACAAATTAACCTGCACTTACCTTTGAAAACCTTCGTGGTTAGTGTGAGGGAGACAAGAAGAGAAGAGAGTTATTGTGTAAGGCAACTTTTACTATCACTAATGGAATCACTGCTGTCTATTGGCTCAATGGAATCTTTTTCTTTTAGTGCAACTTTATTAAGGAACCTATCCAATGATATTTACTTTTGCCTCCTTTTGAAGATTTTGTGGAAATGTGACATTGCATTGATGATCATCCACAATCCCGTAGCAAGAGAGAGAAGGACCATTGATTCAACTGTGATCATGTGATGTCGGCATCATGTACTGCTCATATTGCAAGACATCACTCATTTTTCAAGTTAAAGTGTATTATAAATGTTTGTTTGTCTTGCGGAACACTCACAGAACAAGTTACTTGCAATCCAAGGTTTTACTGTACTTCATTCCTTTTTGTGGCTGAATACTATTCCATTGTAGGGATATACCACATATTGTTTATCCATTCATTATTGATGGACATTGGGTTGTTTATACCTTTTGACTGTTATGAATAATGCCACTATAAACATTAATGTACAAGTTCTTTTTGAACACCTATTTTCAATTCTCTTGGGTATGTACCTAAGAGTGCCATTCCTGGGTCATATGGTAACTCTATGTTTAATTATTTGAACTCCAAAACTGTCTTGTAAAGTGTCTGCATCATATTACAATCCCACCAGCAGTGTATAAGAGTTCCAATTTTCCCTTTTTTCACCAACCCTTATCATCTTACTTTTTGATTCTAGCCATTCTAACGGGTGTGAAGTAAGGGTATATTATTGTGGTTTTGATTTGCATTTTTTAAAGTTTATTCGTTTATTTTGAGAGAGAGAAAGAGCCAGTGAGGGAGGCACAGAGAGAGAGGGAGCCAGTGTAGAACCTGATGTGGGGCTCAAACTCATGAACTGTGAGATCATGACCTGAACCAAAATCAAGAGTCAGATGCTCAACCAGCTGAACCACCCAGGTGCCCTTGATTTGCATTTTTTAGTGACAGATGTCAAGCATATTTTCATGTGCTTATTGCTCATTTATATATCTTCCATGGAGAAATGCTTATTCAGATTTTTTGCTCACTTTAAAGTTAGATTGCTTATCTTTTTATTGTTGAGGTGTAAGAATTATTTATTTTTTTCTGGGTCTAATTTCTTATCAGATATGTGACCTGCAAATATTTTCTCCCATTCTATGGGTTGTCTTTTCATTTTCTTGATGATGTCCTTTGAAACACAAATAGGGTTTAATTTTGCTCTAGTCCAAATTATCCATTTTTATTTTGTTGCTTATGCTCATGCTTCTTGTGTGTGTGTATGTGTGTGTGTGTGTGTGTGAGAGAGAGAGAGAGACAGAGACAGAGACAGAGACAGACAGAGACAGACAGAGAGAGAGAGAGACAGAGAGATCTAAGAATTCTTTAACAAATCCTAAGTCATGACGATTTACATCTGTATATTTACTTCTTAGAGTTTATGGTTTTAGTTTTTACATTTAGATCTTTGATTCATTTCAACTTAATTTTTTATATATGGTATGAAGTATGGATCTGACCTTCTTTTGTATGTGGATATCTGGTTGTCCCAACACCATTTATGTTCATATGTATAAGAGATATTAATCTGTAGTTTTCTTCTTTTTAAAAATATTTTTTTAATGTTTATTTATTTTTGAGACAGGGAGAGACAGAGCATGAGCAGAGGAGGGGTAGAGAGAGAGGGAGACACAGAATCCAAAGCAGGTTCCAGGCTCTGAGCTGTCAGCACAGATCCCAATGCAGGGCTCGAACTCACAAACTGTGAGGTCATGACCTGAGCATAAGTCGGATGCTTAACCGACTGAGCCACCCAGGTGCCCTAGTTTTCTTCTTTTTTTAAAAAAAATTAATGTTTATTTATTTTTATTAAAAAATTTTTTTTTAACGTTTATTTATTTTTGAGACAGAGAGAGACAGAGCATGAATGGGGGAGGGTCAGAGAGAGGGAGACACAGAATCCGAAACAGGCTCCAGGCTCTGAGCTGTCAGCACAGAGCCCGACGTGGGGCTCGAACCCACGGACCGTGAGATCATGACCTGAGCCGAAGTCGGCCGCTCAACCGACTGAGCCACCCAGGCGCCCCAATGTTTATTTATTTTTAAGAGAGAGACAGAGTGTGAGTGGGGGAGGGGCAGAGAGAGAGGGTGACACAGAATCTGAAGCAGGCTCCAGGCTCTGAGCTGTCAGCACAGAGCCCACTGCAGGGGCTTGAACCCCCGGGGGGTGAACCATGTGCACCTGGGAAGAATGTATATTCTGCTAATGGGTGTAGTGTTCTATAGGTATCTGTTAGGTCTACTTGGTTTATACTGTTGTTCAGATCTTTTATTTCCTTGTTAACCTTCGGCCTAGTTTTCCTCTTCATTACTGAAATTGGGGCATTGAAGTCTCCGACTGTTATCGTTGAATTGCCTGCTTCTCTCTTCATTTCTATCAGTTTCTGCTTCATGTAATTTTGTGTTATATTATTAGACATATATATGTTTATAATTATTTTATATTCTTGATGGATTGGCCCTTTTATCATTATAAAATGTCTCTCATTATCTCTAGTAACAAGTTTAATACATTCACATTAATCTTATTGATAGAGTTGGATTTATGCCTGCCATTTTACTTTTTCTTTTCCACGTTTCATTCTTTTTGTTCCTCTATTCCTCCTTTATTGCTTTCTTTTGCATTGAGTGAATATTTTTAATGAGGCATTTAAATTTCTTTAGTTGTTTTTTTTTTTTTTTACTATATATGTATATTTTATTGGTTGCTTTGGGGCTTATCATATAAATCTTAACTTATCAAAATAAATTTCAGGTTTTTGCTAGTTTAATTCCAGGGAAATGTAGCAATGTTACTCCTATATGGCTCTATTGTGTACCTTCCCCCTTTATATGGTATTATTGTTATACATCTATTAGTGTTACAAATCCAACAATACATTGTTATAATTATTACTTTATCATCTGTAGTCATTTCCTTAGCCCAATGCAGCTTTGCTCCCATTCATCTTCTTTGTGTTGATATTGGTAAATATATTATATTTCTTTATGTTATAGGTTGAAGAATACATTACCTACATATTTTATACAATGCTTTTTACTTTATTTTTAAGCTTTATTTATTTTGAGAGAGAAAGAGTACACACAGGTGGGGGACGGGCAGAGAGAGGGGGAGAGAGAGAGTCCTCAGCAGGCTCTGCACTGACAGTATGGAGCCTAATGTGGGGCTCCAACTCATGAACCGCTAGATCATGACCTAAGCTGAAATTGGACACTCAACCAATTGAGTCACCCAGGCATCCCTGTATAATTGCTTTTTAAATATGCCTTTGTAATGCCTTTTATTTATTATTTTTTACACTGCCGTTTATTTATTTATTTGTTTGTTTTTTAAGATTTTATTCTTTTAAGTAATCTTTACATCCAACATGGGGCTCAAACCCTACAACCTCAAGATCAAGAGCTGCATGGTCCACTGATTGAGCTAGCCAGATGCCCCTACACTGCCTTTTATAATTGCATAATTACCAATACCATTTCATTGTCCTTTGTTTTATTATGGCAATTTAAATTACCATCTGGAGTCACTTGGAGTTGCTTTTAATCTGAAGCATATTCTTTAGTATTTCTTGTAAGATGGGTCTGCTGGCAACAAATTCTCTCAGTTTTTGCTAATCTGGGGATGTTTTTATTTAATGTATATATAAATCTACACATATATGGATTTGCTTGATATAGGATATATAAGATATAGAATATAGGACAGTTTTTCTTTGAGCACTTCGATGATGTTATCCTATTGCCTAACTGGCTTCCATTGTTTCTGCTGAGAAGTCAGCTGTTAGCCTTATTGGGTTCCCTTGTAAGTGATGAGTTGTTTTCTTTTGTTGCTTTTATGATTTTTTTTTTTTTAAGTAGACTTCAGGCCCAGTGTGGAGCCCAGTGTGGGGCTTGAACTCATGGCTCAGGTCATGATCTCACGGTTTGTGCACTGTGGTGCAGAGCCTGCTTGGGATTCCCTCTTTCCCTCTCTCTCTCTCTCTATTCCTCCCCCACTTTCACTTTCTTTCTCTCTCAAAAATAAATAAATAAAACTTTAAAAAAAGTAAGATGTCTGAACACTTCAATTAAAAGGCAGATGTTGTCAAATGAATTGACGTATGCTATTTAGAAGAAACACACTTTAAATATGGAGAGTCAGATAAGTTAAAAGTAAAATGATGGAAAAAGATATACCACACAAAGACTACTTGTAATAAAGCTGGAATGACAATATTAATATCAGACAAGGAAGATTTTAGGATAAGGAATATTATCAGAGCTAGAGATATCACAAAATAATGAGTCAATCTTAAAGGTATATACAGTTAATAACAGAGTTTCAAAATACATGAATCAAAACCTGACAGAACTAAAGGAGAAATCAGCAAATCAATAATTATGGTTGATGATTTCAGTACTCTTCTCTCAATAATGGAGCAATCGATTTGACCTCATTAATCTTACAAAATCTTACAAAATCCAATAACTATAGAATATATATTGCTTACAAGTGTTTGTAAAACCAAGTTGGACCACATTCTGGGTCATAAAATAGGTGTCATTAAATTTGAAAGGATTATAATAAGTATTTCTCTGACCATGGAGTTCTATTAAAAATTAATAACAGGGGCGCCTGGGTGGCGCAGTCGGTTAAGCGTCCGACTTCAGCCAGGTCACGATCTCGCGGTCCGTGAGTTCGAGCCCCGCGTCAGGCTCTGGGCTGATGGCTCGGAGCCTGGAGCCTGTTTCCGATTCTGTGTCTCCCTCTCTCTCTGCCCCTCCCCCGTTCATGCTCTGTCTCTCTCTGTCCCAAAAATAAATAAAAAAAAAAAATTAATAACAACACAATACTGGGAAAATATACAAAAATTTGGAAAATATTGAAAGTATCAATAAACTTGGTAAACTTCTAACTAGACTGACTAAGAAATAGAGAGAGAAGATACAAATTACCAACATCAGGCATGAAGGATGAGATATTGCTATCAATTCCACAGACATTAAAAGCAAAATAAAGGAATGTTGTGAAAACTGTATTCTGATAAATTTGATAACTTATATAATATAAACACATTCATTGAAAGACACAAATTACCAAACTGACACATGTAGAAATAGATAAATTTAATAAACCTGTATTTCTTAAAGAAATTGAATTCATAACTAAAACCCTTCATATAAAGTAAACTCCAGACTAGAGGGTTTCATTGGTGAACTCTATCAAACAAATAAGGAAACAATAATGCTAATCTTAAACAAACTCTATAAGAACATAAAGGAGAAGTCTTCAAACTCATCTTATAAGGTTAGCATTACCCTAATACTAAAACCAGACAAAGACATTACAAGAATAGAAAACTACAGACTAACAAATATCCCTCATGACTGTAGATGCAAATGTCCTTAGTAAAATATTAGCAAATCGAATCTAGCAATATGTGGAAAAGATAATGTATCATGACTAAATGGTTTTTATCCCAGCAATGCAAGGTTTGTTTAAGATTTAAGAACCAAGGTAACTAAAAAAAAAAAAAAAAAAAGAGTCAGTATAACTCACCATATTAACAGAATAGAGGAGAAAGCCACATGATCACCTCTGTAGATGCAAAAAAAGTATTTCACAGGGGTGCCTGGGTGGCTCAGTCGGTTGAATGTCCGACTTCAGCTCAGGTCATGATCTCGTACTTCGTGAGTTTGAGCCCCGCCTCAGGCTCTGTGCTGACAGCTCAGAGCCTGGAGCTTGCTTTGTATTCTCTGTCTTCCTCTCTCTCTACCCCTTCCCTGCTTGTGCTCTCTCTCTCTCTCAAAAATAAATAAACATTAAAAAAATTAATAAAAAAGTATTTCACAAAATTAAACATTCATTTGTAATTTTTATTTTATTTTATTTTAATTTTTTAATGTTTACTTTTGCCCCTCATGTGTAATTTTTTAAAAAGAAACTTTTAGAAGCACCTGGGTGGCTCAGTCAGTTGAGCATCCGACTTTGGCTCAGGTCATGATCTCACAATTTGTGAGTTAGAGTCCTGCTTTGGGCTCTGCGTTGACAGCTCAGAGCCTGGAGCCTGCTTCAGATTCTGTCTCTGTCTCTGTCTCTGTCTCTCTCTCTCTCTCTGCCCCTCCCCCATTCATGCTCTCTCTCTCAGAAATAGATAAACATTAAAAAAAATTTTTTTTAATGAAACTAATAGAAAACAAGGAATAGAAAGGAACATCCTCAACCTTTTAAAAGATATTTACAAAGAACCTAAAAGTAACATCATACTTAATGGTGAAAGACTAAACACTTTGCACCTAAGGTAGAGAATAAAACAAGATATCAACTCTTACCATTTCTATTGTACATTATACTAGAGGTCCTAGTCAGTGAATTAAGGTAAGCATAAGAAATAAAAGGCATACACATCGGAAAGGAAGAAATAAAACTGAATTTCTTTGAAAATGACATGATTACATACATAGAAAATTTCAGGAAATATGTAAGAAAGATACTACCAGGATTGCAGGGGCACCTGGGTGGTTCAGTTGGTCGAACATCGGACTCTTGATCTCAGGTTCAAGAAGAGTTCAAGCCCTACACTTGGTGTGGAGCCTACTTAAAAAGAAAGACTAGTGTCTTTCAGGATTAATAACATGAATTTAACAAGGTCACAGGATATAGGCTCAATACATAGAAATCTATTTTATTTCTCTATTCTATCAATGATAAATTAGAAGTGAAATTTACAATGCCATTTACAGTAGTATAAAAATTCAAAATACTTAGAGCTGAAATAATAAGACACATGCCAAGACCTGTACAATAAAAACCATAAAACACTGCTGAGAAAAATCAAAGAAATTTACCATGTTCATGGATTGGAAACTTGATTAAGATGTCACTTTTACCTCAACTGATCCATACATTCAATGAAGTCCCAGTCAAAATTCCACAGGTCACTTTTGTAGAAATTGACCTGAGTCTAAAATTAGCTGAGTCTAAAATTTAAATGGGAATGCAAAGGACCTAGAAAAGCCATAAAACTTATGAAGAAGAACAAAGTTGGAGAACTTACTCTATCAGATATCAAGACTGTAAAAATACACTAAACAAAGTAGGGTGGCATTGTGGTGAAGATAAACATATAAATCAATGGACTAGAATGCAGAGTTCAGAAATATACCCACACATATGTAATCAGGTGATATTTTTACAAAGGTACTTTATCAAAACTTCTCTTCCAAAGACATTGTTAACAAAATGATAAAGCAAGCCAATACTGGGAGAAAATATTCTGAATACATACATCTGACAAAGAACTTGTATTCAGAATATATAATTTTTATATATACAGATTCATTACTTGTGTTCGTCACTCAAACACAAATGTGGCCCATTTAAATATGGTAACTTGGGTACTCCTTCAGTTTTGGGAAATTTTCTTCAATTATTTCCTTGATGAAAATTATGTCGTCTTCTCAAATTCCTCTGTTTCTTTCTAGATCTCCTAATAGATAGTGGACCTTCTACACAGGCACTCTATTTTTTAAAAAATCTTTTCTCTCCAATTTTTTGTATCTTTTGCTTTTGTTGTACTCATACTCTTTTGTCCTACTTTCTTTTTTTTTTTTTTTTTAATTTTTTTTTTTCAACGTTTTTTATTTATTTTTGGGACAGAGAGAGAGACAGAGCATGAACGGGGGAGGGGCAGAGAGAGAGGGAGACACAGAATCGGAAACAGGCTCCAGGCTCCGAGCCATCAGCCCAGAGCCTGACGCGGGGCTCGAACTCACGGACCGCGAGATCGTGACCTGGCTGAAGTCGGACGCTTAACCGACTGCGCCACCCAGGCGCCCCCTGTCCTACTTTCTTTTGAGTTTTCATTTATATTGCTGTTCATTTCTAAGAGCCTTTTGTTATTGTTTTCTGAATGTTCTTTTTTATACTATACTGTTTTTGTTCGTGCTCAAAGAATTGTCTCTTGTCTCAGAAGATACTAATTATTTCTAAGTAGATTTCCTCTCAGTGTATGTCCGTTTCCTCTGTTTGTTTGCCATTTCCACCTCTACCTCCATGCATCTCTTCTACCTCTCTCTCCTCAGAAGTCTGAAAATGGCTGTTAGTTCTGGGTTGTCTGCTCATATTTAAGAGTGGAGAGACTAGAAAGCCCTGAGCTTATAGATGGTTATGATTGTGGCCTTCACTGTAGAATGAACTTCAGGCCTTTGGGAGAATTCTTAATGTCTGTATTTTAAAATTTTTCCTCTAGGGGCGCCTGGGTGGCTCAGTCGGTTAAGCGTCCAACTTCAGCTCAGGTAACGATCTCACCATCCGTGAGTTCAAGCCCCGCGTCGGGCTCTGGGCTGATGGTTCAGAGCCTGGAGCCTGCTTCCGATTCTGTGTCTCCCTCTCTCTCTGCCCCTCCCCCATTCATGCTCTGTCTCTCTCTGTCTCAAAAATAAATAAACGTTAAAAAAAAATTTTTTTAAATAAAAAAAATAAAATTTTTCCTCTTGGTCAGAGGAATCTGTGCTCAGAATCTGTGTTCATCCCCAGTGTTTTAGCAGCCAAATAGAGATGGAAGCCTAAGGGTCTCTGCACTTAGTATGTATAATTTTACTTAATTCCCCTTAATTCCCCCATAATTAATACCTTTCCTGGAGGGTGCTTTGTATATCCCACTATCCAAAGACTATCACCCTCTCTAGAGAATAAACTTACGATATTATACCTTGGTGAGCAAGGGGCAACTGTTTGGTTTGCAAAATTGAGGAAGGGATCTGAGGATTTCAACTTCATAAATGTCTTTAAGTTGATCTTATTTTAGCTCTTCTACTCATCCTCTTTATCTCCTCTTCCAAAAGTACACGATGCTGGAAATCCCTTAGACTGATGTTCATTTGGGTGGTCTTTTTGCTTCACGTTGCTGCTGGTTTAAGTTTCCAGCTATGTTAGTTATCTTTCATGTATCTGCTTTCCAGCTCCCAAAATTTCAATGCTTTTGTCTTCCTTTTTTATTCTTTCTGTAATTTGGGGTTTCTGATCTTTAAATATATCTCTTTACCAGCATTCTGGTGGGATTTGGAGAGGAAACTAAATAAATGTATGTGTCAATCTACCATCTCTACCCAGAAGTCAGTGAACATGTTTCTAAAAAAATAAGTATGTCAAGGATTTGTTTAAAGGAGATGCAGTGCATTTAAACATGAAAAACATGGAATGTTTTTCCATTTGTGTCTTCTTCAATTTCTTTCATAAGTTTTCTATAGTGTTCAGCATACAGATCTTTTACCTCTTTGGTTAGGTTTATTCCTAGGTATTTTATGGTTCTTGGTGTAATTGTAAATGGGATCGATTTTTTTATTTCTCTTTCTGTTGCTTCATTGTTGGTGTATAGAAATGCAACTGATTTCTGCGCATTGATTTTGTATCCTGCGACTTTGCTGAATTCATGTATCAGTTCTAGCAGCTTTTTGGTAGAATCTTCCATGTAGAGTAGACTCATGTCATCTGAGAAAAGTGAAAGTTTGACTTCTTCTTTGCCAATTTGGATGCCTTTTATTTCATTTTGTTGTCTGATTGCTGAAGCTAAGACTTCAAACACTATGTTAAAAACAGTGATGAGAGTGGACATCCCTGTCATGTTCCTGATCTCAGGGACAAAGCTCTCAGTTTTTCCCCTTGAGGATGATTTTAGCTGTGGGCTTTACATATATTGCTTTTATGATGTTAAGGTGTGTTCCTTCTATCCTGACTTTCTCGAGGATTTTTATTAAGAAAGGATGCTGTATTTTGTCAAATGCTTTTTCTGCATCTATTGATGGGATCATATGGTGAAATAAGTCAATCAGAGAAAGATATCATATGTTTACACTCATATGTGGAACTTGAGAAACTTAACAGGAGACCATGGGGGAAGGGAAAGGAGGAAAAATAGTTTCAAACACAGAGGGAGGCAAACCATAAGAGCTCTTAAATACAAAGAACAAACTGAGGGTTGATGGTGGGGGTGGGGGAGAGGGGAAAATGGGTGATGGGCACTGAGGAGGGCACTTGTTGGGATGAGCACTGGGTGTTATATGTAAGTGATGAACCAAGGGAATCTACCCCTGAAACCAAGAGCACACGGTATACACTGTATATTAGCTAACTTGACAATAAGTTATATTAAAAAAATAAATAAATGTTAGATAGAATTCACCTATGGGGAAAAAATAAACATGAAAAACACCTCATAATACCAAAAAACTACTACAAAATTATATTTTAAAGATTTAAGTCTAAGTAGTCTCAGGAAGAGAATATAAACTCATAATTTTCCACTTGGAAATAAATACATCAGCTGGGTAGGCTGCTGGGTATAATAATGGCATCTGAAAATATTTGCATGTTTTAAAACTTCTCACTCATACTCTATCTTCAGAATATTGTAGTCTCAATTTAGGAAAAAAAGTATTGGTAGAGGATAGTTTGAAAGTCCAAAAGATACTTCCTGTTAGTTTACAAGAACACAACAGAGAAATCAAATTCCTCCACTTGGTTTTGGATGCTTTGTGTCATAATCCCTGACTTTGTTCAAAAGCAAGATTTTAAACTTCTCAGTTAGGAGGGGAGGAAAATTTAAGTGAAGTTGGTGTAACCATTAAGTAGAAAAAAGCCTTTACATGATCCTAATTATCCCCCTAGTTAAAAGGCTTTTTCCTTCCTCTCCTTACCAAATTTTTCACAAGATGCTTTCCATTTACTGCACCCTCCTTACCTGTTCTTTGGCTCAGAAAGCTGGTCACTTCACTCATCTTCACTTTCCTAACTACTCTCTTCAGAATAAATAATGACTTTTTAATTAATAGCTCTCACAGTCTTTACTCCTTTTTTTCATTCTTCTTGATCTATTTTACCATATTACCTATATATTCTTCTTAAATACTCTTCTTATTTCTGTGATATTATACCGTTCTCATTCTTTGCATCTGTCTGACCTGTCATCCATTTCTCTGTCACTTTTGTTCCTCCCCCCACCTCTAATTGCAAGCAAACTCCAACATCTCCAGTGTCTTTGACCATATACTTTTCAAGCTCTACATACTTTCCTTTGGAGGATTTATCCCATCTCTGGCTTCAAGCAACACATGCATGCTATTAACTCCCAAATGTCTTATCTAGGGTCCTCTTGCCCCAGAACTTTAACTTTCTATTGGGAATTTCCACTTTGATGTTCCACCATTGTGTCAAATCCAGTGTGCTAGTCTTTTTTTTTTTAATGTTTATTTTTATTTTTGAGGGGGGGGGGGCAGGACAGAGGATCCAAAGCGGACTCTGCACTAACAGCAGCAAGCCGGATATGGGGCTCAAACCCATGAACCACAAGATCATGACCTGAGCCAAAGTGAGACGCTCAATGCTCAACCCTAAACTGACTGAGCAACCCAGGTGCCCCCAGTATGCTTGTCTTTTTATTCACCACTGCCCTCCTGTTTTCACATCTAGAATGAATTTTCCTACCCAGTTTCCCTGCCTCTCTGCATCAACTCTATTCTTTCAATGTCTTAAGTTCAGAATTTTGAAATCATTTTCCTTATTTAGTCAGGTATCAAAATTCCCCCAAGCCTTCCCTTTCTGGTCTGATTTTACTGCCAAAACTTGAGTCTCTTGCATTTGAATTGCTGCCACAGCCTCCTGCACTTTCCTGCATACCACTGACAGTCTAATCTTCTTTATAACTTTCATCATATCACTTCCCTAATTAAAATACCTCCTGACTTCTGTTTCCTACTATCAAGTTAACACACCTCTACCTGGCTTTCAGATTGCTCATGATCTGGCTCCACTTTACATAATGTTTCCCACTGTTACCCAATATGTTCCCCTTCCTTGAGTTGGATCAGTTTTCTCACTGTCATAAACAAACCAAGTTCATTTCTTTTTTTTTTTTAATTTTTTTAATGTTTATTTTTGACAGAGAGAGACACACACAGACAGAACGTGAGCAGGGGAGGGGCAGAGAGAGAGAGAGAGAGAGAGGGAGACACAATCAAAGCAGGCTCCAGGCTCCGAGCTGTCAGCACAGAGCCCAATGCGGGGCTTGAACCCACTAACTGCGAGATCATGACCTGAGCCGAAGTCGGATGCTTAACCAGCTGAGCCACCCAGGCACCCCAAACCAAGTTCATTTCTGCCTCCAAATCTTAACAAATATACTTTTCTCCTACCTGGAATGCCTTTCTTCTTTCCATTGACCAAATCCTATCTATCTTGCAAGAGAACTGTCCATGTTTGCTCTGTCCACTTCTCTGCCTTCTGTTCTCTTTAATCAGGCATTTAATGCACTTTAATCAGGCATTCTTCCCCACTATTCCACTGTCCAATACACAATTCATATTATTTTCCCATCATTAGTTCATCTTCAGTATTTCCAATCTTAGTAAATGAAACCATCATTTACCCAGTTGCTCTAATAAGACCTTAGCAGCCATCCTTGGCTCATCTCCTGTATAACCCACATCTAGTCCATCAGCAAGTTCAGTGAGCTCTCTTTTCAATATATATTTCAAATCTGACCAGTTCTCACTATCTCAAGTCTACCACTCTAGCTCAAGTAAATAGTACCTTGCAGTGCTCTCTCTGCTTTCATTTTTGCCTTTGCACTGTTTGACACAAGACATCTAGAATCTTCTTATATTTTTAAAAAATATTCATTTATTTTTTGTGTGTGTATGTGTGTGTGTGTGTGTGTGTGAGAGAGAGAGAGAGAGAGAGAGAGAGAGAGAGAGAGAGAGAAAACGCTCTCACAAGCAGGGGAGGGGCAGAAAGAGAGGGAGAAAGAGAATCCCAAGTAGGCTCTGCTTTGTCAGCACAGAGCCTGATGCAGGGCTCAAACCCATCAACTGTGAGATCATGACCTGAGCTGAAATAAAAAGTTGGACGCTTAACCAACTGAGTCACCCAGGTGCACCCAGAATCTTCTTTTAAAGATATATATCTGTTTATGTCACCTCAATTTCGATGGTCTTCTAGGTCATACCTGATCTGCTCTAGCCCAAGGCTCCCAATTTTAGCTCCTGTCAGTTTCCCTTCACTCCTTCATCCCACTTCTCTGGCTTTCTTTCTGTTTCAAGAACAAGCCAAATTTATTGACACCTCATTTGCATGTGGACACATTTCAAAATAATCACTAGATAAGTTTGAACAGAATAAATGTGAGTTTCCACAATATTTGTCTCTGTATAATTTATATAAATAATTCTGTTTATATGTGTAAAACATATATCAACAGGAAAAAATGAGAAAATATACAATTTTTTCTCTAAAATAATCTTTTTTGGGGTGCCTGAGTGGTATAGTCGGTTAACTTTGGCTCAAGTCGTGATCTCCCAGTTTGTGAGTTTGAGCCCCGCATCGGGCTCACTGCTGTCAGCATAGAGCCTGCTTTGGATCCTCTGCCCCCTACTCTCACGACCCCTCCCCTGCGTGCACTCTGTCTCTCTCAAAAATAAGTAAACATTTAAAAAAATAAATAAAATAAATAATCTTTTTGTATAAATTTATGTTTATTTTGAAACAATCTCTTACAGAAAAGCTGCAAGTACAACACAAATGATTTTCTGAACCAGTTGCTTTATCACTCCTGAAATACTGCATGCAATTCCTAGAAACATGGACATTCTCCTACATAATCACAATACAACCATGAAAATCAGGAAATTAATTCTGATACATTACTATTACCCAACCCTCAAACTCCATTCAAGTTTTGCCAATTGTCCTAATAATGTCCATGATAGCAAAAGGATCCAGGTTACATCACATGTTGTATGTAATTGTTAAATTGCTTTAACTTCCTTTAGCTTGGAACTGTTCCTCAATCTTTCCTTGATTTTCATGACCTTGACATGCTTTTGTGTATGTGTTTTTTTATAAGTTTATTTATTTTGAGAGAGAGAGAGTGTACGCACGTGAGTGTGGGGGAGGAGCAGAGAGAGAGAGAGAGAGAGAGAGAGAGAGAGAGAATCCCAAGCAGACTCCTCACTGTCAGTGTAGAGCCTGTTTTGGGGTTAGAACTCACAAACCATGAGATTATGACCTGAGCTGAAATCAAGAGTAAGATGCTTAACTGACTGAGCCACCCAGGTGCCCCATAATTGTTTTGTGTTTATTAAAGTATAGTTGACACACAATGTTACACTAGTTTCAGGTGTACAACATAGTGATTCAACAAGTCTATACATTGTGCTACTTGATAAGTTCTTATAGAATGGGCCAGTTATTTTGTAGAATGTCCAGTGTGGGTTTGTCTGAGGTTTCCTCGTGATTAGATTCAGGGTCTTTGCATCTTTTTCAAAAATACCAGTGAAATGGTGCTGAGTACATATTGCTTCTTGTCAAATGGCATATGATTTTGATCTGTCCATTACTGATAGATGTTTATTTTGGTCACTTACTAAAGTGGTTTCTACCAGCCTTCTCTACCGTAGAGTTATTCTCCTCCTTTTGTAATTTAAAGTAGTTTTATAGGGAAGTTCTTTGAAATTGTGTAAATTATCCTGTTTCTCATCAGACTTCTCATTCATTAGTTATATCAGTATAGACTCATGGGTGCCTATTTTTATCCATTACTATTATTATTTATTTTGATGCTCTCATTGTCTCAGATTTTGCCAGTGGGAGCCCCTTCAAGCTTGCTTCTGTGTTCTTCTTTAATGTTTATTTATATATTTTTTTAAGAGGGAGAGAGAGAGAGAGAGTGTGTGTGTGTGTGTGTGTGTGTGTGTGCGTGTGTGCAAGGGGGAAGGGCAGAGAGAGAGGGGGACAGAGAATCCAGAGCAGGCTCTGTGCTGACAACAGAGAACCCCATGCAGGGCTCAAACCCACAAACTGTGAGATCATGACCTGAACCAAAGTTGGTCGCTTAACTGACTGGGCCATCCAGGCACCCCTGGCTTCTGTGTTCTTTGACATGTCCCCTCGATTCTTTGAGTACTTCCTTAACATTCTGATACATCATGCTGTTTCAGGCTCATCTTGTACCTTCCTTGTTCCAGTCCTGGAATCAGCTATTTCTCCAAGGACATGTGTTTGTTTCTTTGTTTTTTTAAAATTTTTGTTTGTTTATTTATTTAGAAAGAGCACGTGTATGTAAGTATAGAGAGAGGAAGAAAGAGAATCCCAAGCAGGCTTTGCACTGTCAGCACAGAGCCCAATGCAGGGCTCGATCTCCTGAATCATGAGATCATGACCTGAGCCAAAATCAAGAGTCAGATGCTTAACCGACTGAGCCATCCAGGTACCCCAGGACACCTGTCTTTTTTATTAGTTTATTTTAGGAGCCAAGACATGGGCTCCCTCAGTGGACAGAGCTGGAAATTATGTGTATGAACCTGTGCATGCACACACACATACATCTATATTTATGTCTCTATATGGAAATCCACGAGTTCACACCTATACTGCCAATTCCAATCCAATACTATAGAAATCATTCTAGTTTTCTCACTTTCCATATTTGTAATTTTTCCCCACTAGTGAGAAACCTGGCTCCCATTATGCTTAACATACTTAATTAGTCCCCTCCAATGTAACCAAACTCCCATCCTCGTTACCTTCCCCACACACATATAGATACCCACCTTACCGCTGTAGGGCTCTGACCCTCCTGCCCTGGGCCTTTGCCCCTTACCCTGTTCAGGGTGCTTATCTTGATCTGCTACACCTAACACTGGTGTTTGGTGTTAAGACAGTACTGTTCATCAAGGGATGGGAAGAAGAAGAACTAAAGTCAATATTTTATTTAGAAAATGCATTCTAGTTAGCATAAATTTGACTACAAGTTGAGAAGGCTATAGCATTTTTGTTCTCTTTCCCCAACAAAGCATATGTTATCAATATTAATCAGTTTGTAAGACCATAGAAATCAGTGGACAAGAAGCCAAATTCATTTTTTAAATTTTAATTAAAAAAATGTTTATTTATTGTGAGAGAGAGTGAGGGAGGGGCAGAGAGAGGAGAGAAAGAACCCCAAGCAGGGTTCAATCCCATGAACCCTGAGTTCACGACCCAAGCCAAAACCAGGAGTAGGATGCTCAACTGACTGATCCACACAGGCACTGTGCCAAATTCATTTCTTAAAGAACATCCAACCTAGATCAATGTAAAACAAAACATCCACCAAAAAAAAAAAAAAAAAAATTCCCTCACATTGTTTTCATCTTTTGTTCAGATGTTTTGGTATATGGACACAGCCTCAGAATCGCTATTAACCACTAATGATTATAATAAGTTCATGAACCTCACATTTTGAAGATGGTGGTTTCTGATGCCTAAGGCCCTTGAATAAAAATTAATTTTATCTTTTAAAACTGAGAAATGCAAATATTTCATCACAATAAGATTTCTGTCATTCAGTTATACCACAAGACTTTGCAAGGCAATGTCTACATTGAACTGATTGTCCTTTGAAACTTCAGAACTGAAACTTCTGCAAGATTGCCCTTGATAACCATTTCAGAGACGAAGCCGTGATGAGGAGTCAGGATATTGCCATCAAAGAGGCTACAACCCCTGGAGACTACAATGTTCCCAGGACAAAAATACCCAAATTTGCCTACAAATCCTTTACAGATATAAACTAACCATTCCCCAAAGTAGCTTTCTCATTCCTACTCTTATTCCAAATTTTCGTTGTCTGAGAAAGGCGAATTTAGCCTTTCTTCTAAATCAAGATATGATATGACTAAACTTTTGTTTAATTCTAAGTCAAAACATTCCCAAACTCCCACTGCATTCCTGAGAAGCCCTAAATGCTGTTGAAGTGCTCTCATGGCCATGTCTCATTCCTTTAGAGAGCCCAGCACTCTATCTGTAGCTTCCCGGAGGCCATGGAAAGGAAACACAGGCTCCGTGACTGCTTTGACCAGGTGGGTCAGATTAGCTTTACAGTTCACTTACGAGGAAGCTAACAAAGCTCCTCTGTGAGTGTTTAAGCACACCTTACAAAACTGCTGATGACCTCATGAGCCAAAGAAAGCAGGTCTCACATTGTGGACTAAGCCTAAATATTAATACTACTTTATATTTATGTAGTGTCTTTTTTCCAAGGAGCTCCAACCTCTTTACAGACATTATGTCATTAATCCTCAAAGCATCACTGTTTGGTACATGGCAAATATTATCCCCCTCCTTTTTCTTTTTCTTTTTTTTTTTTTTTACTGTGATGGAAACTTGCAAGTCAGTGATGGAACCCAGCCCCCTAGTTCTGAGTCTTTGCACTATACCATGAAAAAAACCAGATGAATAATTTTTCAAGCTTATTCATTGCTTCTTGGGTGGGATTTGAAAAGATGTCTGTTTATATGCATTTCAGTTTTCAGTGTCTCTAGGTTCTGTGTTCCTCTTTTCCTTTTTCATTTTAAGTTAAGCACTTTCAAGCGTATGTAGTTCATCTTCCACTGTTGGATTTACAGGAATACCAGAAATTTGTAGTTGAAATTTGAAATGAAAGACTTTGTTATTGAATATGTAATCTGGCTTATCTGTCAGAGATACTTTATACATTTCATACCCCAAGATTAGTTAGATTTTTAAAAAATCCCTTGACCAGCTCAGGGTACATTTCTTTATAGCAACCACATATTCACCAAAATCAACTAGATACATCCAGTTTGTAATGAGTGATTAACATATACCAGATAGGGGTGCCAAACATTTTTAAATACATGATCTTATTTTACATACGTAATATTCCATGAGAACCTGTTAGATTAAGTCTTGTGTATGTGGAAACACTCTCTTAGTGTAGGGCAAGAAAAAAAAGGCACTAATAGAAATATGGCCTTAGCTGCTTTATCCCCCAGAAAAGAGCTCAATTAATTCTAATTCCCTTAGTGGAAATCCCCAGAATAAATATTTCCACAAAAAGGGAACATGTGGCTAAATTCTAAAAACCACCAGGCATTAGCTCAATACTCACAAACTAAAACACACACACACACACACACACACACACACACACACACACCTTAAAAAATCAGTTCCTGCATACTCAACAATTAATTGCAAAACACAAGGAGAACAAAACACAGTCATATCTAATGACAATAAATATTTCTTGATTTCACGTAGACACTTCCTAATCAGGAATATTAGAATCAGGAATTAGGAACAATAGTGGCATAACTTTAAGCACTCACAAAAATCAGTTTCATATCTCATTTTTTAATTCTTTTATATGACCCAACAATCATGTTGTTTTCCAAATTGGTGGTTGTCTATACATCACTGAATTAGACAATAGCTGTGAAGAGAGAGATACTGGGGGAAAATCAGAAAAATTCTTCTAAAATAAAGAGAAACTTTCAATTTTTACTCATTAAATTCGAAATGCCTCAGAGTAAAAGTGCACCAGATGCCCTGCAACAATAATACTATTCCACTCGAAATAATATTCTAAATAAATGTTGTTTAATTTGAAACTGAGCAGCCCTAACCCCTCATGGAAAATCTTTATAGGTTGGAAAATATGTATAGTATGTCATACTTTAGGTATATAATTTAGCCAAATTCTGTAGCATAGCTACACTGCAGTTTATACTCAACAACCTTGGGTTTTTAAGAAAATATATTCATAATATTCTAAATGTTTGTTTTTTCTTGTCATAGGAATGTTAGCTAAAGGGAATACCTTGTAACTCAAGTAAAAGTTTAGTGATGGTTTAGAAAGTTTAGAAGGTGGTAGTCAAAAAACTGATGTTTGCCCTAGCAGGTTGCCATGCATAGTTGTATTGATTGTGCACTGTGTAATTCCAAGGACACCTAAAACATAGACAACAGTGTAAACAGCAACCCCTGAAGGTGAGCAATTTCTGGCATCCTTGATTAGTAAAGCTTTTGAAAATGCTCATGTTTTTCCTCTGATTCACAACTGAAGACCAGTTTGTGAGCTTCAGTGGGACTTTTGTTATTATTCCTTAACATTTTTGTTCATGTGCCAAGTTCTTCCTCTCCATATTGGTTCCGAAAGACTTCCCTACTGACTGAGCTGCAGCACACTGGTCTGGCATTCTCCCAGTTCTAGGTTTTCATGAGTCAGGGAAAACGTGTGCAGTTTGAGAAGCTTGTCAGACATGCTCAACCAGCCCTGGGCTAATTTATGAAGTCGTTCCCCCTATTCTTCTTTTCCCTCTACATTCCTACAGTATGCTGCTTATACCTTTATTTAGCCCTTACTTCATCCTACCTGTGTTAGAAGTTGGTTAGAGTTCATCGTTTACACATCTGTGTTCCCCACTACCTTGAAACACTACTGTCCATTCCTGTCATGCCTTCCTATTGCTCCCATCACCACAGCAGCACTTAGCACAGCACCTTGAATTTCTGCTTTCCTTATTCTCCTCTTTTACCCCTCCACTCTTTGATCCTCTTTCGTTTCCTTTAGTCAGGAGGAAAACTTGTGGTGTCTAGATGGGGAAGATAATTGGAGGCCATAAGAAGAAAGCCCACCTTCATGTGATAGTAGACCAGGAGTGACCTTGTAGATACGTCTATTACTTGGTCACAACCCTCCACTTCCTCATGTACTCTTACTGTCGCCAGAACTTGGTCCAGTTTTAGTAAAACAAATGGAAGATAATGACATTGGGAATTTTACAACAGTTGAGTGATTTCAAAATGAAAACAGAACAGTTTCTGGAAGGGTATATAAGAAACTGTTAACAATGGTTGCCGTCTAGGAGGAATTGAGTGGTTCAGGAGTAGTAGGGAGAGTCTCACTATATACCCTTATTTTTACCTTTCAAACTTTCTACTATGTGACTGTATTAGTTATTGAAATAGAGAAACAAAACAAAATACGTGGAAGCAGGAAATTAAATAACTATATGTTAACTAAACTAATGCCATTGAAAATTCTGAAAGGATTCAACTATATTAAAAAAAATAAAAGTAGATCAGAAAGAGAGGTATGATTCTTTTTATTTTGTGTTAGAAACTGAAAATGTTTCACCATTTGCTGGAAAAGTAAAATAAAAATTAAGTTTAGGGGGCACCTGGCAGGCTCAGTCGGTAGAGCATGCAACCCTTGATCTCAGGGCCATGAGTTTGAGCCCTACAGTGGGGGCAGAGATTACTTAAAAATTAAAAAAAAAAAATTAAGGTTAGGTGTCTGCCCCTCATATAAAACTTATCCTCCCTGTCAACATCCAGCTACTTCTCTTTTGAGGTATTCTTTTTTCTTTTTCTCTTCAAGTGAACTCAGGGCCAATTTAAAGTGGAAATCTGACTTCTGAGTGAATGTTATCTTTGCCATTCTGCCTCCACCTTGTATGAAAGAGCTTTTGTGGGTAGGGGATAGAGTCCCTAAGTGCTGTCAACTTTATTCTTTCCTTCCTGCCAATGAGATTAGGCAGTTATAAACAGAGATTTGGATATCACACCTATAGAGACCTTCCATTTCAGACAGTCTTCATACCAGAGTGGTCTTTTTCTGTACATTTGATGGGACCTATCTCTACAGTCATTTCTGTACTTTCAACACCTGCTAAAGCACTTTATAAACACTCAGATTCAAGCAAATGACCTACATAGCAAATCTATAAGAAGCAAGGTATCACATTTCCAATTCTGTATCTATTATCTCTTCATCTCTTTTTTGAAGAATCAGCAAACCCATGTCAAATTTAGTACATCTAGTAACACCATCATGTCATTGCCTGTAGGTTTCCTCCTACATGCCACAAACCAAGAAACAACTTCTTCATTTTTATAATTACTTCAAGTATGTGCTTGAGTGTGTTTATATGTGTTGTGTTTTTTTAAAAGCAAACTCTACCCCCAAAGTGGGGCTCAAATTTGTGACCCCAAGTTCAAGAGTCCCATGCCCTGCTGACTGAGCCATCCAGACATCCCTGTTTATGTGTTTTAAACGTCTACCTTTAGCTACCACAGAATTAATAGCTAATTACTCAGACATTTGGAAGTAAGAAAGTAACTGATATTCTTCTATTGAAAAGTATCTAATAAAATTTTAGAATATTTTGTAATTTATAAAGGTAAACCAAATAAACTTGAAGATTTTTTATGTTCTTTTTTAAATTTAATACACTATTAATATATCCAAAATATTATGATTATACCATGTAATATAAAAATTATGAAGGTTATGCTTATATTCTTTATTTTGTTTGTAGTCTATTTTACGTTCCTTTATTACCTTTCTAGTTTACAAACAAAAATAGTTTCATAATGAAACTTTCATCATATTGAAATAAAGGAAAGCAAAAGAGGAAATAATACGCATGTTGATTATAAACATATCAAGTAATTAAAAAGACATATTTTAACAAAATTAATAAGGAAATTAATATGGAACTTCTTATTTTTAATATAACTTTATATAAGTCACACATGAATACATTCTCATAGATAATTCAAAAACTACTCATAAAGATATTCCATGCCTTTGACTTTGTACTTAAAGTACACACATGCACACACACACACACACACATACACACACACACACAGACATAAGATGTGCTGTCCAATATGGTAGCTATTAGCTACATGATTTGAATTGAGATGTGCTGTAAGTGTAAAGTATATACTGGATTGTGATGACAGTATAAAATGAAAAGAATGTAAAATATCCCAATAATTTTTCATTGATTACATATTGAAATGATAGTATTTTCAATATGTTGGATTAAGTAAAAACAATTCAAATTTAATTTCATCGGGGTGCCTGTGTGGCTCAGTTGGTTAAACGTCCAACTTCAGCTCAGGTCATGATCTCATAGTGAGTCCAAGCCCTGCTGCTAACAGCTCAGAGCCTGGAACCTGCTCTAATTCTTGTCTCCCTCTCTCTCTGCCTCTCTTTCTCTCTCTCTGCCTCTCTCTCAAAAAAAAATAAATAAATAAACATTAAATAATAATAAAATAAAATTTAATTTCATCTGTTTCTTTTTACTTTTTGTTTTTTTGTTTTCTTTTTACTTTTTAAAATATATCTACTAGAAAATTTAAAGTTATGTATGTGGCTTGTAATAGTTTCTTACATTCTTTTTATTTTTTTTAAGTTTATTTTTTTATAATAATCTCTATACCCAACATGGGGCTCGAACTCAAAACCCTCAGATCAAGAGTTGCATGCTCCTCTTACTGAGCCAGCCAGGTGCCCCCATTCTTTTTCTATTGGACATCACTTTATAAATGTATAGAAATATATGTGTATATATAGTGTATGTACATATACACACATATAAATGTGTATATATTTGATTTGTGGACATTTAAAAAGCATAAATGGGATAATACTGTCTTTTTCTAAAACTTGATTTTTTTCACTTCTTAGAGATTTTTCCTCTTCAGTACATTTAGATTAACCACATTCTTTTTTTTTTAACTACTGCATAGTATTCCTTCGTTGTAAAATGATCTGGTTTATTTTAATTTTCTGCCATTACTGGAACATTTACATTGTTTTTACTTTTCCTTAGGAACATTGTTTCAGGGAATGTCTCTCTGTATGGGCATATTGGAAATGTTTCTCTAGAGTAGTTTCCTAGGGTTCAGAGGATATGTCATCTGAAGTTTTCATAGATCTTTCAGATTGTCATCTTTTTTTTAAAATTCTTTTCAATGTTTATTTATTTTGAGAGACAGAGACAGAGAGAGAGAGAGAGTGCATGTGGGCGGGGGAGGGGCACAGAGAGGGAGACACAGAAACCGAAGCAGGCTCCAGTCTCTGAGCTGTTGGTACAGAGTGCAACATGGAGCTTGAACTCATGGACTGTGAGATCATGACCTGAGCTGATGTCGGATGCTTAACCGACTGGGCCATCCAGGTGCCCCTGTCATCTTTAATTTAAATCATCTTGAATTTAAGAGAAGTGCCACTTTTAAAAATTGTGGAAAAATATATATAACATAAAATTTATTTATCATTTTAACTATTTTATTTTATTTTATTTTATTTTATTTTATTTTATTTTATTTTACTTTAGAGAGTGTGCACATGAATGGGAGAGAGGGGCAGAGGGAGAAAGAGAGAGAATCTTAAGCAGACTCCATGCTCAGCATGGAGCCCGATGTGGGGCTTGATCCCACAGCCCTGGAATCATGACCTGAGCTGAAATCAAGAGTCAGATGCTCAACCAACTGAGCAACCCAGGCTCCCCTTAACTATTTTTAATGTACAGTTGTGTGGCATTAAGTTCTTTCCCATTGTTGTGCAACCATCACCACCGTCAATCTCCAGAACTGTTTTATCTTCCCCAACTGAAGCTCTATACCTATTAAATAATAACTCTCTGTATCTCTCCTTAGCCCTTGGTGACCACATTCTACTTTCTGCCTCTTTAAATTTGACTAGGTACCTCATCTAAGTGAAATCATGCAATAGTTATCCTTTTGTGACTGGCATATTTATTCACTTAACATCATGTCCTCAAGGTTCATCCTCATTGTCGCATGTGTCAGAATTTTCTTTGATTTTATGACATTAATATTCCATTGCATGTGTATATTACATTTTGTTTTTGTATTCATCCATTGATGGACATTTGGGTTGCTTCTACATTTTGGCTGTTGTGAATTATGCTCCTATTGACATGGGTATACAAATATCTGTTCAAGTTCCTGCTTTCAGTTCTTTTGGGTATACACCTAAAAGTGAAATTGCTGGATCATATATTAATTCTATCTTAAATTTTATGAGAAACTGCCATACTATTTTCCATAGCAGCTATACCATTCTACATTCCCCCCACCAATGCACAAGAGTTCCAATTTCTCCATGTCATCCCTAAAAACTTTACTTTCTGTTTGGTTTTTCAAAAAATAATAGCCATCCTAATGGGTATGAAGTAATATCTCATTGTGGTTTTGATTTGCATTTCTCTAATAATTAGTGATGTTGAAAATCTTTTCATTTGCTTATTGGCTATTTGCATATCTTTTTTGGAGAAATGCTGATTCAAGTCCTTCACCTGGTTTTTAATCAGGTTGTTTGTTGTTGAATTACAGAAGTTCTTTATATATTCCGTACATTAATCTCTTATCAGATATAATGATTTACAAATACATTCTCTTATTCCACAGGTTGTCTAGTCACTCTCTTGGTAGTATTCTTTGAGGCACAATTTAAATTTGATAAAGCCAATTTATCTATTTTTTCTTCTTTAAATTTTTTTTTTTAAGTTTATTTATTTTTGAGAGAGAGACAGCGTGAGTTGGGGAGGAGCAGAGAGAGAGAGGGAGACACACAATCCAAAGCAGGCTCCAGGCTGTAAGCTGTCAGCTCAGAGCCCAATGCGGGGCTTGAACTCAAGGAACTGTGAGGTCATGACCTGAGCTGAAGTCAGACGCTTAACCAACTGAGCCACTCAGGCGCTGCTGTTTTTTCTTCTGTTGTCTCTATTTTGGTGTCTAAAAAATATCTTAAGAGAATTTTGCCAAATATAATGATATGAGCTTCCCTCTATGTTTTCTTCTGTGAGTTTTGTGGTTTTAACTTTTATGTTTAGATCTTCAATCCTCTTTTTTTAGCTTTTCTTTTTTTAAAAAAATTATTTATTATTTTTTGAGTAAACTGTACCTCCACTGTGGAATTTGAACTCACAAACTCGAGACCAAGAGTCACATACTTTACTGATTGAGCCAGCCAGGTGCCCCTCTTCACTCCATTTTGAGTAACTTTTGTATGTGGTGTAAGGATCCAGCTGCATTCTTCTGCATGCAGATATTCAGTTTTCTCAACACCATTTGTTGAAAGACTTTATTTTCCCCATTGAATGCTCTTGACGCCCTTGTTGAAAATCATTTGGTCATATAGGTGAAGATTGATTTCTAGGCTCTCCATTCTATTTCTTGGCTGATATGTCTGTCTTTATGCCAGTACATGTTTTGATTGCTGCAGTTTTGTAATAAGTTTTGAAATCTGAAGTATGAGGCCTCCAACTTTGTTTTTCTTTTTCAAGATTGTTTTGGCATTTTGGGAGCCTTTGAAATTCCATATAAATTTATGAGTGGATTTTCTATTTCCACACACACACACACAAATGTCATTAGGATTTTCACAGAGATTGTACAGAATCTGTAGATGTCTTTGGGTAGTATTGACATCTTAACAGTATTAAATCTTCCAATTTAGAAACATGGGATGTCTTTCCATGGTTTTGTCATTTTGTATCTTGATTGAGAAGGCCTTTCCAGTGCTAAAGTTATAAGCAAATTTTTCTATATTTTCTTCTAATAAGTTTATGGTTTTGCTTTTTCATCAGGCTTCTTAAACTAGCTGGAATTTTTTTTTTCTGATATGAGAACATTTTCCCATTGTGTTGGCATTACTTGAATTGTCTTTCCTTTCCTGCTAATTTGAATGCCACTTTTATCATAAATTAAAGCCCCATACATACATAGGTTTGTTTTTAGACTTCTTATTCAATATCACTGATCCATATGTCTACTTCTAAGTTGTTACCATTATGTCTTAATTACTCTTTGTATTATGTTTTGCTATCTGGAAGGGCAACTCCTTTCCTCCCATAGTTCTTTTTTTAAAGATTTTTCTGTACATTTTCTCTTCTAGGTGACTATTAGAATCAGTTTACTAAGTTCCAACAGACATACTATTGGAATTTTGATTGGGATTACACTAACTTGATAAAATAATCTTGGGAAAATTGCCATTTTTACATTTTGAAGAAATGTCTTTGCGTTTTGAAGAAAAATTATTTTTAGTTTCTGTATTTCCATTATCACCATGGTCCCTAGGAAACTTTCTATTTACTTGGATTATATCCAGATTGCCACTGTAAAGAGGTTTGTCTTACAGAACTTTTTGTGAAAGTTGATGAAAATGTTCTTTATCTGTGACGTCTAATATGTGAACTTGAAGTGTGGCTAATACAACTGAGGAAGTGAATTTTAAATTTTATTTAATATTGATTGATTTAAACTTAATTTAAATGGTTACATTTGACTAATGGCTACTGTAACAGTGCGGCTTTAGGATGTATGAATAACTGTGTAATTGAACAGTTATTCTCTAACAGTAGAGGTAGGTAGCAAATCCCCAAATTATGTTTTTGTAATTGTGTTTTTCTGACAGCATAAATGTTTGTAAACAATTTGTCCTTTATGTGGGTCTGGGTTTAATTTCTTTGGGAATTCTTTTGCATTAATATTACGGTTTTATACTCTCTGCAGTGCAATGCCTTACTCAATGTCTTTCACTCAGTAGGTATCAATAATTCTTTTGCTACCTACCTCTACCATTAGAGATTAACAGTTAGAGATTAATCTTGAAGGAATTATTCAAAATTTAACAGAAAATAAGTCATAGAAGATTTCCATTTTCTGAAATTCAGGAAATAGTGAAGAGGGAAAAGAATGAGGTATGTTTGGAGAATGTAACTGTATTAGTTTTAGAAGGCTGTAACAAATTACCACAAATTTGGTGGCTTAAAACATTAGAAATCTATTCTTTCACTAGAGGCCAGAAGTCCAAAATCAGTGTCATTGGGCTGACATCAAAGTGTAGGCAGATCCAAATTCCCTCTGGAGACTCTAGGGGAAATTCTGTTCTTTGCCTCTTCTAGCTTCTGGTGGCTGCTGGCATTCGTTGGCCTATGGCCACATCACTCCAGTCTCTGCTTAGGTGGTCATGTTGTCTTCTTTGTCTGTGTTCAAATTTCCCTCTGCTTCTCTCTTATAAGGATACATGTGATTAGGGGGCCTGGGTGGCTCAGTCGGTTGAGTGTCCAGCTTTTGCTCAGGTCATGATTTTGTGGCTTGTGAGTTCGAGCCCCACGTCAGGCTCTGTGCTGACAGCTCAGAGCCTAGAGCCTGCTTTGGATTCTGTGGCTCCCTCTCTCTCTGTCCCTCCCCCGCTCACACCCTGTCTCGCTCTTCTTCAAAAATAAGTACACATTAAAAAAATAAAAGCATAAAAAGGATACATGTGATTATATGCAGGGTCTACCCAGGTAATCCAGGATAACCTCTCCATCTCAAAATCATTAATCATACCTGCAAAGATCCCTGCCCCCCCACATTTTGCCATATAAGGTAACATTCATGGGTTCTAGGGATTAGGACATGGAATATCTTTTGGCAGCTCATTTTTCAGCCAACTACAACAATCCAGTTTGGCTGGAGTAGAGGATGCCTGTGGCAGTAGAAATGCTAACAGCTGTCAGTCACTGAATGACTTGTGCATATGCCTTGCTATATCAGATGCTCTATCTGTGCTATTCCATTTACTCATTACAAGAATTCTGTGTAGGCATTAGATGAGAGAAGAATGTAAGGTGACTATGTTTTCCACCTTTGATGACTGGGAAATGGTGATTAATAGAAATTGAAAAGTCATGAGGAAAAATTGGTTACAAAGGAAAAATAGTGAACTCAGCTTTGGCTGTGTTTAGTTTGAGGTCCTGTTAGGTTATGACCCAAAATAGAAGGATTTGAACCCTACATAGAAATCTCCTGCAATTTCCTACTTTCATTTTCCCCTTTGGGATGAAAACATAAATTATAAGGAGCACTAAATTTGAAATCAGGAGACCTGGGTTCAAGACTTCCACTTACTGTGTGAACTGAACAAGTCATTTTGCTTCTCTGAGCTCAGTTTCCACATCTGTAAAAGAAGAATAAAAACCCCTCCCTGCACTCATACAGTTATCATAAGGAATAAATGAGATCATATTTGTGATGCTTTTAGCACAGTATATGGTCTATGGTAAGCATTCAAATGTTTGTAAAAAAAGCAAAAATTTAATATGTTAAACTTACATATTTTAATTTTAAGGTGATATAGCTTAAAACCGTCCAGAACCTAAGCAACAATTAACATTAGTTTTAAATGTCTATCATTGGCTGCCTTTCTCATTGTTCAGACTTTCACCACTTAAGTGTCTTAAGCACCACCCAAAATCAATTCCTTCTCTTTGTAAGTGGATAACCTAAATTCAACTTTGTAAAAATAATTATGGCCATCAAATATGGATAATTCAACTTCCTTCCCCTATATTAAAAAATGTACACATATCTATATCTACTTTTACTTCCTTCCTTCCAGACCTCAAGTAATATCCCATCTTTTTGTTTGTTTGTTTTAAGTAGGCTCCATGCCCAGCATGTAGCCCAATGTGGGGCTTGAACTCATGACCCTGAGATCAAGACCCTGAGATCAAGATCTGAGCTGAGATCAAATGTCTGATGCTTAACCAACTGAGCTACCCAGACAACCCAAGTAATATCCCATCTTTTGTCCATAGTGAATACATCTTTCTGTATGTGCTCTTGATGCAGTTTCCTCCATCCTGAGCTCCAGATCACATCATCAATGGCCTGGTGAACATCTTCATTTGGATGTCTCACTTCCAATTTCAGAATCTTGAAAACAGAGTCAATTATTTCTCCATCCATCCTCCCCACCATGCTCCCACCACTTACCCCCTGAGCTTCCTCTATTTCCTATCTTGGTCAATGCCATTACCAGAAACTTACGTAATTTTTGTCATTTTTTACTCCTTTATTTGCCTTCCCTGTGTTTGTTTCAGTGAATGATTAAGTCATATTAAGGTTTGGGTTCAGGCATTTGTTCTCTCTCCTCAGCCCTCTGCCTTATTAGTCTAGTCCTCTCCTCTCTAACTTCCTTGTTGCTCTTGTTTTTGCCCAGGTCGGTTCTCTTCTGAAGTAGCCTCATTGCTCCTTGTCTTATTCCTCTCCAGTCTACCATTCACACTACTGCCACAGGAATCTTTCTAAAACAAATCTGCTTTTAGAAACTTTTGATGGCAGTCCATTACAGTACAAAGTCCAAACTTCAGAGAAGGATGTTGTCTGACCCAGCCCACCACACTATCCCCTTTATATTAGTTGCACTGAACTATCCCAGTTCTCCAAAATATTCTGCTTTATATACCTGGACTTGGGCTCCTTTTGTCTAGAAGAGTCTCCCTGCAAACTCAATTTCTAATGCCATTTGCCTGGTGAATTTCTCTTCATCTTGCACTATTTAGTGCAAGCTCTGCATCCTTTTTGAAGCCTTGCCAAGCTTCCTCAGGAAGAGCTAATAAGATCTTTTTGGAACATCTGCTGTACCCTATACATGACTATCATTTCATCTGTAGCCAGTTTGTTTCCCCCTACCAGACCTACACACATGTACTATGTCTTGAGCAGCTTTGTACTGTTAGTGCTTAGCACATTATATCTGGCACAGAGAAGGTACCCCAAAATGTTTATTGAATAACTGAATTAATCCTAGAGCTCTTAAAGCCATATGATGCTTTAGAAAATATGGAGAAAGGGAGAACTGATATAATAACTTTTGGATATTAATGGAAATATATGGTTATGACTCTACGGATAATAAATATTTACCTCCTAAATAAAGACATCTGTGGCCCAGAACCCTGGTCATATATTTCAGGAAATCAAGAAAGTAAATGAATTCACAAATTCTAGTAAAACATGAGACACTTCCCAACATATAAGAGAGCTCACAGCTCTGCTGGAGTTGGAGGTATATGTTCTCTTTAAGCATTCAGTTTCTTACTGCTCATTCATCAATGTTAACTTGACCTACATTTGAGCTAATAGCATTTATTTTATACTTGTTGTTGATTTACCTTTAATTGTGAAAAAAAAAAAAAGGATAAATGTTAAGAGAGAGGAACCAAAACTAACATCACTGCTATAACTTACTTATAGAGGCACACACCATCTCTGAACCATAAAATTTCTTGATCTGGGAACTTCCAAATCCAAAGATTCCATGCTTAACACTTGATTATAAATCTATACTGGTAAGGACTGGTTTTCTAAAGAGGAAACATTTTGTGAGATCTGACCTGACAAATAATTTTGAAGTAAGCAAAATTCACTGCACTCTCATCTCACCCCAGGCACATAAAGTACTCATGATATTTCCTGGTTTCCTGGGGCTGCCCCCTCCCCCCTTGGCTCCCCACGCAGATCCAGCTCCTAATGCAAAGTAAGTACTGTACCCTGAACTGCTCTTTCTATGTTGAAACTTATGTCTGCTTTCCAAGGCCTGTGAGGCCCTGCTTTCAGCAGGCTGCCACTTGGAGACCATTTGATGAGTTAATTTACACTAACATCATATTGAGTAATAATCCCAGGAGTATTTATATTTTTAACAGGAGTGTATTGGATACATAGCATTTAACGCTAAGAGCCAATAAAGGGACATTTCTCACTTTCCCATATACCTTCCATGTGTTTTCATGATTCAATGTCTTTAAATGTACTGAACCTTCTGCCTAGAATGACTTTCTTACCTCACCTCCTCACTGTCTCCAGTCTGGTGAACTCCTACTCATTATTTAAGACTCCACTCAATGTCCCTCTTTTGCTAAGAAGACTTTTCTAAATTTCCCAGGGTGAGTTGGTTACTCCCTCTTGACTTTTATAAAATTTTGTGTATTTGCCGTCTCAATTTTTTTTTTTTACTTTTTATATACTCTTCAACTGACTTCAAGGTGACTTCTGTCCCCACAAATCCGATGCACCTAGTAATTTCCATGTGGCTAAATTAATTATATATATTTCTGTCTTCATCTTTCTTGACCTCCCAGCAACTGACACTACTTACCACCACCATTGTCTCTTTTATTTTCTCCAGTCTTTCTTAGAACTCTCTTCCCTTGGCTTTCTTTACATGACAGCCTGCTAGTCTTCTTTTATCTCTCTCTTTCTCAATCTCCTTTCTTGGCTTATCTTCCACCTAATCTCTAAATGTTGGAGTTCCTTAAGGCTATGTCCTGGCCCCTTTCCCTTCTCACGCTCAGATCTCTCAATAAACAAACTCTTCCACACCCATGTCATTAATTAGCCTCCATGTGCTGATGACTCTCAAGTTTTCATCCTTATCCTAGACCTCTCTCCTGAGCTCCAGACTTCCATATACCACTGCCTATTCAATGTGTCGACTTGGGGGTTTCACATGTTCTCCAAACTCAGCAAGTTCAAAACTGCCATTGTTCTCTACCTGAAAAAACAGTACCTTCATCCATAAAGTTAGTTAAACCAGAAACTGGGAGTCACTATTGACCTACCTACCTGTTCCTTACTGTCATATCCACTTGGGCATCCTTCTGACTCTATCTTCTAAATATTTCTCTCACTGTTGACTTCTCTTCATCTGGACTGTCACCCAAGTTATCCCCTTACTACTACCACAGTATGATTCATCACCCTGCATCCACTTGATGCCTCAAGTACCTTTCTACACTGCAGGCAGAGTACACTTTGAAGATTCATTCACTTATTTATTCATCGAGAGATATATATTGAGCCCCTACTATGTACAAGTTGTGACCAAGACAGACAGGCATGTCCCTGATCTCCTGGAACTCTATTGAGAGCATATGATTAGGGGACCTAACTTAATTGGAATTAAGGTAGGGAATGTTTCTTTGAGGAAATAATTTTTCATCTGAGATCTAAAGAATGAATATGAACTAACTAGACAAAGAAGTAGAGGGGAAAGAACATTTTAGGCAGGAAGAACATCATATGCAAAGGTCTAGAATCAGGAAGAAGTACGCTTTGAGAAAACTGAGGGCAGAGAGTGAGAGGTCAAGTGGGGAGGTGAGGTTGGTACTGCTGGGCAGAGCCAGGTCCTGGGGGGTAGTGATTATAACTGAGAGATATTCGGGGGTGCCCCCTCAAATGGCCTGCCACAGTGGATGAGTGTGTGAGTTGCAGGTGTGAGCATTCTGAGGAGAGAGGGGATGGCTTTCATCAGGGTCTTATAGCCAGCCTGTGACCCCTCTCCCTCCCTAGAAATGTAAAGAATCACTGGTGGTGTGTGGAAAAAAGCCAAGATATTAACTTTGGTCTATTTCCTAAAAACAGTGAGATGTCCTTGGAAAATAGGAAGCCAAAAAGTAACACAGCTAGATTGTAAAATCCATAGGGCAGGGATTTTTATCTCTTTTGTTCACTGATGTGTCCCAAGCACCTAGAACAGTACCATGCACAGAGCTGGAACTCAATAAATAATTGCTGAATTAATTAATGGATGTCTATTGTGGCTACTGAATGGATTTTTATTATATTGTATTGCATTATATTATAATCGTGCACTTAATGCCTCTTTCTTATAAGACCTGATCCTTGAAAACATCTGTGTCTTCATCTTTTTATTGCTAGAGATTTTGTCCCAGTGCCCAGCATAGGGCTTGTCTTACATTCATCTTAAAAATGCATTCATTCTTTCAGCCAGTAATTTAAGAGCACCTACCAGATATCAGGAACTGGTAATACAAAGATAACTAAGATACTGTCACTAACCTCAAGGAGTTTATCCTCTGGATGAGCATACTGATACATAGGCCTGATAATACTATGTAGTAAATGCCACAAAAGGGGTAAGAACAGAATGCAACCATAGAGATATCTCAGAAGGCCAGTAGGCAGAAGAAACTCCAGGGATGACCCTGGGCCTGATGATGAAGGGAGAAGCAGGGCATGGGAGTGGGCATTAAAGGCAAAATCCAGAGCGAAGTGAGTAGGGCCCTTTTGGGGAACTGCAAGTAGCTCTCAGTAAGTCTGGACAAGATGAAGCTGCGGAGGTAGGCAAGGGCCACACAGAGTCTGGACTTTATCCTGAGGACAATGAGAAGTCATTAGTGGATGGATGAGAGCGACTGACATGGTCAGATTTCATATAAGACAAATTAGGCTCCAGAGTGGAGAATGGATTGGAGAAGCAGTAGTATTGGGAGTTCAAGACTTAGTACTTGGGAAAGATGATGTTGGCCTGGGCTAAAGTAGAGGCACTGGCAGTAGAGAAAAATGGATGGATTTGAGAGCTGTTAAGGAGGTAGGATCAATAGGAATTAGCGGTTAGTTAGATGGTAGTGTGAGAATGATGGAGTATTCATGGATGAGTCTTGGGTTTTCAATGGGACACCCCTAGGGGAATCACAGAGAGTGGGAACAAAGATTTGGAGTTGGCTTTGAGAGGCAGATGATGAATTCCAATTTGGACACATTGCATTTGAGTTTTCTTTGGAACATCCATGTGGAGACTATTAGTAGGCAGTTGATTACACACACGGATCTGGAGTTCAAAAGGAAGATCTAGGCTGAATATATAAATGTGGAGGTCTTTGCTTATAATTGGTGACTGATTCCCAGGAGACATATGCAGAATGTGAAGAATAAGGAGAAAAGATGGCCAAATACAGAACTCTGGGAGAACATTCAAGTAACAAAACATTTGTTTTTCAGTAAATGAATAAAGGAATAAATGATAAATTGAATCATTTAGAAGAAAGGACCCTTTCCAGTGCTGTTCAAATACTGTCACCAAGTCAGCTAGCTATCCTATCTGTGCTTAAGGCAAAACCTGTTCTCTGGCTTCTCAAATGGAGAACATGTTACCAAGCCAAAAATGGAAAGTAGGCAAATATCCTATAGCACAAAGCATATCTTCAGGGCTTTTTTCAGACATATATGTAGATACTCTACTCCTGAGGCCCTATTGGTAAGTGTATCATAGTAGCCTCTTGTTAGTCTGTATAAAAGAAACACTTTAAAAGCTAACTGTTTAGGGGCGCCTGGGTGGCTCAGTCGGTTAAGCGTCCGACTTCGACTCAGGTCACGATCTCGTGGTCTGTGAGTTCGAGCCCTGGGCTCTGGGCTGATGGCTTGGAGCCTGGAGCCTGCTTCCGATTCTGTGTCTCCCTCTCTCTCTGCCCCTCCCCCGTTCATGCTCTGTCTCTCTCTGTCTCAAAAATAAATAAACGTTAAAAAAAATTTTAAAGCTAACTGTTTAAATATATGATGTGCATTAGACATCATTTGATGATCATCCATTGTTGCTCAGATCACCCAGATAATCTGTCTGGGCTGCCTGATCACTGGCTCTTTGCTTGCCTGGTTGGCTTTGGCATCATATATGCAAACTCAGCCAGTTGAAATACACTCAGAAAAATGTATGAATAAATTGTTGGTTTATATACAGTTCATATAGATTATTCATCTATGTTAGAAAGTGTCCCCTGACCGATCACATACTTGCTTTTGAATGCACTAGTTTTCCATAAACCCATTGAGAGTTCCTAGGCCTCACTGGTTGCCTTGAAATTGTATACATTATTAAAGATGTTTTGATTAACTCACTGCAATAAACATACAGTTCTGAAACTTGTAATAAAACTGGTTTACTTTTGAGTAAAGAAGAAAAAGAAAACAATACTATTAAACCATCAGGCCAACTTGTCATTTGAGGATTTGTATATCCATCTTCCTTTCTTCTCAGTATACCCAGACTTGATAGAAGTGAGGAAATTTTCATTGGAATGGAAAGCATACCCAAGCAACATTTCTAGAAAAGCTGAATTTTACTGAGTGCTTTTTTTTTTTTTTTTTTTTTACAGCCACACTGTAACAAATTCATCTCCTGGATAAAGAAATTGGTTGTTGTGCTTTATGTTGCTATTTCTTTCCCTTTAGTGCAGACCATTTCATGCTTTTACATATCTAAACAAACCAGTTATTTGATGAGCTGCTCATTTTATTTTTTCAGAATTTTACAATCGATGTCTTAGTTTAAGCCAAAGAGAATTTGTGGTTTCTGAGATCAGAAATTCAAATGCTTTCTAAAACTAAAGAAAAACAGTGATTAAAGTAGCCATTTGTAGACCCAATCTTTGGTTCTAAATGGTACCTAAGTGCTTTCTTGACACTCCTACTATTTTATAGTAGTAACATATCAATAATAACAAAAACTTACATCTATAACAGAAAACAGGATGGTGTTAGAAACCTCTATTAGATATTCTGACAAATCTTGCTTAAAAATATGTTTTATTCCATTTTCCTACCAAAGAAAGAAGAGAGGATATTGAAAAACCTTTCCTCCCATCTAGTGGCTGGAAAATATAAAAACTCTGTGTTTCTTGGAATTACAGGCATTAGGGATTGTTTGCAAGATTATAACACATCCAGTTGTTCTCTCAGTTAAGCAAAAATAAGCTTTAAAATCTTTACTAAATCCGAGCCCAATGGGAAAATATATATCCATGATGATTCACTAATTAACTTCCCTCTAATCAATAATATACACTTCTCTTCCAGCAGAAAGAAGGGTCATGTCCTCCCCAATTGATTAATCTGAACATATGATAGGAAAGATAAGGCTGTATGTTGCTGCTAACTGAAATTGGGACTTCAATTATATTTGCTTCTAAAGTAATCAGTGCCCTAGATCTCTCCTGACCCTTAATTGCTCCTTGTTGGCCCCACACCTTGACAACTCTTCCCTTAAGAGTTGGATGTGCTGAATTCACTGAAGGGAGCCAAGAAACTGTCCCTGAAACTGGCTGCCTCCAGGGGACCTCAGCTCCTGAAACTTGGAATACCAGACTCTGATACTGGCAGCAGGGCCTCTGTGCAGGGCCAAACCAGTCCACAGGAAAGCAGGTTTGGATCCGTTATGCAGCTAGAGGGATTAATGCTTGGTCTACCTGTCTTGTATATGCCTTGTGCAGACGTCAAAATCTCTGCTGAATTGTGCCTCTCTGGTGATTCTCACAGATTCAAAGAATGAATTTTGTGTACAGTCAGCAAAGTTCTCAGAGCTCCAGGAAGAAGAGGAAGGTCAGCGAACCAGTGAAAGTCTTCATCCCTGACAGAAAATGAAAGTTAGATACCTTCACTGCATTTATTCTAAAATAATTTTATTTTACAACAAACATGCATGAAGTGTCTTAATAGGAAAGTAAGTTCCTGTCACCAAAATCTTTTACTAAATTTGTTGCTCAACTTTTTTAATCAATTTACTAAGTGCTAACTTACTGAGTAGAGCATGGGTTCACTTTGCCACAAGAAAACAAAGTTACTGGGGCTGCCTTGGGATAGCATTACTTTAAGGCTGAGTTAGAGACAAGACAGCCTTTATATTTGTAAAAGAACCACAGCAGCTATTTTGAAAAGACATAAGCTGTTGTTCTCAAAGGAAGGAGGGTTTTCTTTGCATAACTAAACTCCCCAGGTATTTAGACTACTGTGAAATGTTGTAACTTGTTGTAACCCGTGTACTGGAACCCTCTATAGCTTTATTAGAATTCCCACAGACTTGCATGGATGTATGTGGTGGTGCTTATGCAGGTGTGATTTTTATGTTAACTTCAATCACGAGATTGATCAGCCAAGTGTTGGACCAAAGTGTACTCTCCCTGTAAAGTTCCTCAAATCTGGCCCGATGCCCTGCTCTGTTGGCCAACCTGAGACAGGCAATAGGTTGCAATGCAGAAGACTGGCTCCCTTCTTAAGGCCCACGTTGAATGCTTCCCAACAAATACTTCAGTTTATCAGTCTATAACCTGCAGACTGTTCATTCCCTCATTCTGAGGGAATTTTGACAGACTTAATGATTAGTATTAGATGAATAATAAGTGACTGAAAGTGTTTTTATTATTTAGTAACATGCAATTTAATAACTTAATTTAAATGGATAGGACTTCAATAAGCTAAATGTTGAATATGTGTGCTTTCCAGTTAAATAAAACCAAAATGCACAGTATTTTTTTTACTTCTCTGTTTTTCTTAGTTTGATGTTTCTTCAAATGTAGTAAGGACATCTGCACCTGGAGCGCTTGTTAAAATACGGAATTACCAGGCCTGTTTCATTTCTACTAAATCAAAATCTTGGAGGGTGGGGCCCTGCAGAGAACTCCCAGGATTCTATTGCACACGTAAGAACCCTGGACCTCTGACCCAGACTAAGAGGAGAATCTCTGGGGCCAGACATGTACTTTAGCCAGCAGAAGGCTGCGGGTTATCATAACAGAGAGGAAAATCTGAGAAAGCCTGTCTGTCCAGCACTACCCTTTGCCAGACTCTCATCCAAGGCCTGCCAGGGAGGAGCATTTTCCCCTCTCCCAGCATGATAAGTATACTCACTAGGCTTACTCTGCCACTGCAGGGAGGAGGGAAAGGTATTGGGTTTATTATATCCTTCATAGGATTGTAGCCTGAGTCACCACAATTTCTTTTAAGAGAATCATATAAAGAGATTAGCTGTCTAGTAGAGGGATTAAGTTTATTTTGTGTCCCTCCAGAGGGTAGATATAAGACCAAATTGGTGAAAACTATGGGAGGTCAATCTTGCTCAGTTTAAGGAGGAACTTTTAACTTTACAGGTTGCCAAAATTTTGAAATGGGCTGCCTTCTGAGGTAGTGAGCATACCTCCATTGTAAGTGAACGCAAGGGAGCTTTACAAAGACCCTAGGAGTCCTTGACTCAAAACAAATTAGTTATATGGAGTATTTAGTCAATCTGGATTTCAGGAGAAACCATTTTGTCTAAAAGGGGAATTTGGCTCTCGATCTGTATTTACGATTTTCATTATTTGGCCTAAGATCAAAGTCTAGAATCTGAATTTGTCTAGAAAATTTCTATAGTGATTTTATTGTCTCTGTTAACAACCCTCCTTCCCCAAAGGAACGGTCTTTTATTGAGGCCACTAGGTGGAATGTGTATGCCCAATGTGTGTGTGTATATGTGCATGTGCACATGTGTGTTTGGCAGCAGAGAGAAGCTTCCGGGCCTATGCCCTTGGCTGAGCACAGGCACACAGGGAAGGAGATCTATTATAAGAGGATCTGAGGTATGACTGGCTGGCTCAGTCGGAAGAGCATGCAACTCTTGATCTCAGCGTTGTGAGTACGAGCCTCATGCTGGGTATAGAGGTTACTTAAAAATAAAATCTTAAAAAAAAAAAAAAAAGGATCCTAGAACCATGAAAATGTGAACTAGCTGATTATACACACCAGACTTCATATGTGCAACCAGCTGTCAAGATTGGAGGGTTTCAATTCTATTTACTGAATGATTTATTGGTAGGGGGAAAAAAATCTTCTTTTCTCTAGTCTATTCATTTCTGGCCTTAATAGTAATGGAATGGGTGAACAAGTTCATCAAGGAGCTAGAACTTCAGTGAAAAGAATGAAAACTTAGACCCCAAGCTGGAGAGTCTGAGGTGTACACTCTAGCCATTCCCTCCCCCTGCCTGTGTTTGGTTCATCAGTGCACTTACAAAGACTAGATGACGACAGCTTGGAAACTGGGACATTGTTAAATTAAAAATGATGCAGGGGAAATTTGACATCGGCCGTTTGGGGTTTTTCTGTCTTTACAGAAAATTGGTTTAGCTGGAAAGTGATGGGGTTAGACCCATGATTGCCGCTAGCCTTTGAAGCCAAGCACCGAAACCACACCTTCATTTCCCCTCTTGCAGGTCCCTCTGGTGTCTGGTTCTTTCATTCTCCAGCTCACTTCTGCCAGGAAGAGGCTGGAAATGTTCATCAGTGTCAAAGTTGCATTCACACAAGTTCAAAGTTGTGTATGGTTTTAAAATGACACTATTAGAGCCAATTTCAATGTATCTTAGCATTTGTTAATTTGTGGTTGCAAATCCAATAGTATTGGATCTTTGGAGATTTCCACAGATTCTTAAAGTCCAAATAATTCTCAGTTATAATCATCATCATTCAGAAGGAATATCCAGATGATAAAATGAGGTTTAACAAACTGCTTGTAAGAGTTAAGGCAAGGTTCTCCACACTGAATGAACCTAGATTCTATACAAATGAGAAAATGCCTTTGTTTATCCCAAATGTATCCTCTTTAGAAAGAATTGGTTTGTATTTTTTTAAAGGCAATATTTTAACTGTGATTGTATGTTGTGTAATGAGGCCCTGGCTGAGACTTGCTATGCAGTTTTCAGTTTCTGCAGAGGATGAGGGCACCCTTTAGGGCCTTAATTAACGGACTCTTTGGTTATGCAATGGTAAAGCCAAGATCCTATCCAGAAACAGAGAGGCTTGAGATACTAATCTGTTCGTGTAACTTCCCCTTGGGTGCACTACAATTTTGCAAATAAGGTTTTACCTTGTGGAAGTGTCACAGTTGTTGAGTCTGACTTTTGTAGGAGGTGGTGGGCTCACAAAGTCTATTGGCTGACTGTGTGGGAGGTGGTGGGTAAACCTATAGTGATTTTAGGTTGATCCCTGCAACCTGGCTGGAAACTGCATGTGAGACTTGCTCCATAGGGCATCCTCGGGGAAAGCCTCATTAAACATTTCAGTCTGGTCTTAATTGTGTCATGAGGTTCAGCAGTACAGGGGTTTCATCATGACAGAAGTGGAGAGGCAGGCTCACTGAGATAGTCAAAAACATCCAAGACAGACCGATGGAGCATGGAACACTCCTCGAGGACTCAAATACTTAGGACAGAAACCTGGTGTAAGAGTGGACTTTTGGGGGTCATTATTTGGATATTGCGGAACTCCTTAAGACTGTGGAAGTCTCAGGCATCTGAGTTCCATTTGGATAATTACTAATCAGCTTTGGGGTAAGCTGGCAAAGTTAGGTTTTCATCATCCTTTCATCAAAGTAGTTAAGGAAAAGTTTAGGCTGCTGACTTCAAAACTGGACTGCCTTTTTCTAAACAAGTTATTTCCCCTTCCAGCCCTCATATTACTCAATCTGTAACATGTGGATAATAATGGCACCTACCTGGTGACCCTGTTGTGAGGATTAAAGCAAGGTGATGAAAGCTAACTGCCCTAAGCATGCATAAAGCCAGTGCTCAACAGGTGTTCATCAGTTTTGCTGTTTTTTAACTCTTGGCATGTCTCCTTCCTTAGTCTTGGGAGCCCACGATCACTGTGATGCTTTTTGCCCACCTGGAGATCCTGTATCAACACCCACTCCAAACCCGTGCTAGCAGTCGAACCATGCTCCCAGTTGCCTCTCTTCTCAACACCCTCCCTGCTCCTTTCCCCAGATGGAGACTCCTTTTCTCTCAAGACAGTTCAGTGGCAGGGAGGCATCAGATTAGGTTTAATATGCTACTGTCCCACATTTGCATTTTCAAACAGAAGCTTGTTAATAAGAAAAATGAATCTCACCTAGGGAATGTGATCTGAGAACAGATTGAATAAACAGGGAAGAATAAAATCTAAGGAGAACTTCGTAGCTGTCTTCAAATATATATGCGGATGTCATGACATGCAGGGAACCACAGACAAAATCTGTATTGTTCCAAAGAGCAGACCACAGACCCAGTGGGAAGCAGTTGCAGGGAGGCAGATTTGGGCCCAGTATATTGAAGAATTTCTACCCCATGCTCTAGCAAAATGCCTGGTACAAAAGGCAATCAACATTCTACAGTTTTTATTAACAACTAGAGCTGTCAGCTGGTGACTGCTTCTGGACGTAATGAGTTCCTCATCATGAGAGGTGTTCAAGCTAAGTTGTCCAGGATGTTGTTCCTTTGGATAAAAATTGAATCCAATGCATACTGAGGCCTCTGCTAGCTGTAAAATTCTATGACACTTTTATTAATGATAGAATTTCAACAGATATTTTGGGGCAAAGGGAGATTTTATAAATCCATTTCCCAAAAAGCAGCAAAGAGGTTAAAACTAGGGGGTTCTGGAGTTAGGCATCACCTGGGTTCAAACCCTGGTCATCCTACTTACTAGTTGTGTGACTCTGGTCAGGTCATTTGTTCTCTCTGTACTTCAATTTACTCATCTGTGAAATGGGGGCAATAATAGTGTCTTCCTTACAAAGTTATTATGAGACCTAAGTGAGTTAATACAGGTTAAGTACTCAGAAGAATGTTTGGCACACAGAAAATTAATGCTCAGTACATGTTAGTTATGAGGTATTATCTGATATCCTTGCTACTCTATACCTTTTTGTGTCTTTTCAGTATATGGAAGGAGATCCTTTGTAGCATAATTGACCCTGACCTTGTTTTTTCCCAAATCATATGCCAGCCATGACCACTGTAATTAACCAGTGCACATTCTATCTCCTATAAGCAAGCTTTAAAACTAACCAAGCAGACAGGGCTTGTGACGCACTGTTTATGAAGGATCCTGCTGATGAAACACAATCATGGCTATGGACACGTTAACTCTGCTATATGCCTGGTAAGTGGTAGGTGCCCAGTAAATATTTATTGAATGAATAGATGAACTTGGCAGGGTTCTTATTATTTCCTACATTTTATTTATTTATTTCTGATTAGGTAATACATCCACATGATGTAAAATTCAAAAGGAACAAAAGACTATATAATGAAAAACATCTCTTCCACCCTGTCCCCAGCCACCCAGTTCCCTTCCTCTTAGGGTAACTAATGTAACCACTTTCTCATATATCCTTCCAGACCTATTTTAGGCACAAATAAGTAAACATACTAGCATATGCACATTCATTTCTTTCCCTCTTTATTAAACAAATGGCAATATACACTGTTCTAGGCCTGTTTACTGAAGGGGTCCCAGAGGGGGTGAGCATGGGCACATTAAGGAGGAATTAGAGAAGAGCTCAGAGACAGAAAATCAACCAGGAGACTTTTGCATTAACCCAGAAGCAAAGTGATTAGGGCCTGGACTAGTACATTAAGGAGGGTTTGTCAGGGAAAGAAGTATTTGAGTGGGGTTTTTTTTTTTTTTTAAACCTTACCCCAGGGTAACCACCACCACAATCAAGATCTAGAGCATTTTTTGTCCCTTCTAGACATTCTCTCATGTCCCTTTGTAGCCAGTGCCCCTCCCAGGGCCCACACACCCACTCCTCTGCTTTGTCAGAGTTTTTCAGCTTCTGTGTTTCAGGCCTACATGGCAGGCGGTGTGGTGAGACCTCCACTCAGCAGAGCTAATCACCATATTAGTCAACATCAGTGGCGCTAACACTGGGCCAGGCACTCTACTTAAGCACCTACATGTGCCCATCCATTTAATCCTCCCCAAATCAAATGTGGTAGGTGCTGCTGTTATCTCCATTTCAGAGGAGATATCTAAGATACAGAGAAGTTAAACCACTTGCCCCAGGTCGCACAGCTAGCAGAAGCAGGATTTTGAACCCAAAGTCATCTTGCTTCCAGAGACCATATGTGAAAATAATCAAGAAAATACTCAAACTCCAACAGAAGGACTTCATTACTATTTAACAAGATCAAAGGAGGGAAAAAAAATCCTTAGTAGGTTAATATAAAATGGATTTGTCAGGGCACCTGGGTGGCTCAGCCCATTAAGTGTCAGACTTCAGCTCAGGTCATGATCTTGGGGTTCGTGAGTTGGAATCTCGCATCAGGCTCTGTGCTGACACCTCAGAGCCTACAGCCTGCTTCAGTTTCTGTGTCTCCCTCTCTCTCTGCTCCTCCCCTGATTGCATTCTCTCTCTCTCAAAAATAAGTTATTATTATTATGTATAATTAATAAACATTAAAAAATAATAACATAAAAAATAAAACGGATTTGTCTAGCAGCCTTCAAGTATGCTTTAAATAGCTAGTAGCCTTTCTTGATAGGCATAGTCTGTCAGTGAGCAGAGTTTCATTCCCCTGCCTTCAGTGTGCACACCAGCCATGCTGCTTTCTTCTAAGAAATTATAACCTTTAGAACTACCTCTTTATGTTAAAGAACTGGTGTGGTCAGGGCATTACTGAGAATGACAACTATCTCTGCCTATCTGTGGGTCCCAGAATATGCATGTCATTCTGAAACCACAAGGAATTGTGGTGAAGTCCCCTGGCCACATCTCTCAACAAAGATTTATCTGTTTCACTGTTGCCTCCAAAGAGCTTTTCTTCTGGACTAAGATGTTAATTCCTAGTGATGTCTACTAATGGGCCTTCCCTAAGGAGGAGCCTATTAAAGGAATTAATTATACTGCAGGTTCAGAAACTTGCCAGCATAATGAAATGGCTCCCCAGCTGTAATAGTGTGAGAAAGAAGCCACTGAACTAAATCGTAATGCAGACAGGTTCCTATAAAGTGAGAGGCAAGTTTGCTAAGATAACTATAGACCCTAGGAGAAACAGGATAGTGGAAATCTTAATAATGAAGCCAATTTCCACTCACTGATTGGGTTTTATTAAATATAGATCATATTTTTCCAAACATTTCCAAATGTTTATTACCACTTCGATCTCTTATTTGAGACCTATGTTTGCCACTTATTAACATTGCCAATTAACCTTACAATGCAACGTTAATGTGTTTATTTTAATAAGAAAATACTTATCAGGGTGCTGGTTGGCTCAATCAGTTGAGCATCGGACTTTGGCTCAGGGCATGATCTCACGGTTCATGAGTTCGAGCCCCCGTTGGGCTCTGCGCTGACAGGTCAGAGTCTGGAGCCTGCTTTGGATTCTGTGTCTTCCTCTCTTTCTCTGCCCCTCCCCCACTTGCTTTCTGTGTCTCTCTCTCAAAAATAAATATAAAAAATAATAATAAGAAGAAGAAGAAAATAATTATCTCCAGTCAACACAGAATAAAAGAGAATGGGCTTAGGATGCAGTCAGTGTGATTTGAATCTGAGAGAAGGTGGTAGAATTATCTTTTCTGGAAGTCTAGGTTGGTTTCAGTGCAGTATGCCTAAAGTTTGGGGAGTAGCTCAGATGACTTTCTGGTCTTTTATTCCTCTGTGTGGTCCATCTTGCACTGTCCAAATCTCCAGAAATAACAACTGCAGAAGAAAAAGATAGTGGCAGATTAATCATAGTGCTAGGAATTGTGCTTGTTACTGGTAAACCACCAATTCATTGGTTTCTAGGTCGATTGGGGTGGGGGTGGTGGTGCAGGGTAGGATAATGTGGGGAATTTACTAGAGATTTGTTAGTCAAATTCTGAATTTTAGTCTTTATCTTGGTTCTCCCTTTATTTCTGGACAAGAAATTTATCTTCCCATTTCTTCTGTTTCATTAGCTGCAAAACATGGATGGTGACCCACCTAGGGTTTTTAACAACCATGAGGCAGAACCAGTGGGTGGGGACAGTCTACTCTAAATCTGGTGTGGTGCCTGGAATCCCTCTGCTTGGACTCTGGGTTAGTTGGGAGGATGGATGGAGAGTTCCCTTGGAGGGCAAGCCCGTTCATCAGTGGTTCTAGACAGAGCCTAAATCCCAGGAGCCAAGGGAGACCAGAACAGTTCTCTGGCCCCTCCTCCCGACATGGAGATTATTGTGGAGCAAAAGCGAGATTCATCTGAACCTAGTCTATGGTTAACTGAAACATGGGCTTTTGTCAGAATGAACTCAGCTTAAGGATGGGGCAAGTTTTTTTTGTTTTTAATTAATGAAACTCATTTATGATTACAGAATGCATAGAACAGCCGTTTGCATGCTATGAACTCTTTAAGATGGTATGGTGATGACACACTGTATAAACTAACTTTGAAAAGTTAGAGGTTGCAAGATGATAAGACACCTTTCACTACCTTGCTATTGCTTGGGTTTTAAGTGTTTCTTAGAATGGACAAGCTACATAAAATCTAACCTAGTTCTAGCTAAAGGGCTAACAGTTCTGATGGAAACTGTTAAACCAATTCTGTAACCAAAATGATAAACAGCTTAAAACTGCCAGGTATCAGTATTATTGTAATATTCCCTTTATCAAAAACCTATAACTGAAATTTATAGGTAAGAATTTACAGTAAGCAGCAGGTACTTGGAAACTTGTCAGTTAAGGTTTCCCATTATAGAAGAACTTCTGCTGTAAGCCTTTTTAAGCCTCCAAAGTCAGAAAATTTAAAAAAAAAAAAAACTTTCACAATTAGTTTCTAAGGAAATTATATAAATGTCATGATACTAAGAGAAAAGCTTTAGATTGTCATTTCCAATAGGACATAGCCTCCTAAAGAAAAAAAAAACACCTTTTTTTCTGGTGTTGGGAGGGAAATATATAAATAACAATCAAAATCTATATTCTTGATATGTTTCTAAAGAAAATAGTTAACTAAATTACTCTAAAGTGACTTCATTTCCCACTACTCCCCAACCTCCTCAAAATTGAGAATACAACAAATATTTGCATAGGTTTATTATTCACATTTAATCATGAATAATTCACTTTGTACAGACAGCTGGGTAAACAAGAGATTTGGAGTTTCCTTTTTCTAGACTGTTTTTCCCTTGGCTGAAAGGAAACAGCATCAGTGTGGTTTTATAGGATTTTCAGTACCATCTTGTCCTCCTGCCCCAGGCAGGAGGCACCGTCCGTTTTGTGCTTCTTTCTTTCCAGTTTCTTTCTTTCTGTCTGTTCCTGGGTTACACCTCACCAACACATGTTTTTTTATCACAAAAAAAAAAAAAAATGAGCTCTATCATTCAGTTCTTTGGTCTGTAAGACATGTATAAGTTTATGGATTTGCTTTTGTGTAGATACTCTCCTGTTGCTGGGAAAAGATCCTTCTGAACTCATTCTGCCTCATCATTATACCCTTCATCTTCTATCAGTCATTAACAATTTCACAACTATTTGACTATCTACCACAAAGCCGGTTCTCATTTCCCTCTGCTCCTCCCAGGCCTACGTGAGGAAGTTAGGCACGTATCACTGAACCAGGTTTACCCAGGGCATTTCAACCTGGGCAAGGGGGCAGAATTTACCAAAGGTCAAGGATCCTTCCGGTTCTGTGAATGTCATGAATCAAATTGTGATAGTATAGCTTGTGGTTTAGGAGAGAATTAGGCTTGCCGTAATTCAGCTATGACCAAATGAGGGAGTGGGGGATGGTTATAGTATACCCCTGGGAAATCCCTGCTCTTTGTCATGACCTGGCAAATAACTTTAAGAATTTGAGCTACCCATCGAATGTCATGCATCCACACTAACTATATTCGGTGAGGACAAACAGAAGCATAGGGATATAAGTGTCCTCAATTCAGCAACACTTACAAAATATGAACCCCATAGAAATATGGCCAATGACATTCCAGAGAAAATGAACCATGATTTGACTAAATTAAAAAGTCCTTTCTTCTTCATTTAGCAAATACTTGGCTAGTGCTTACTATGTGCGAGACATCTTGTAAGAACTTTCTACATATTAACTCTTTAATTCTCATAACAGCCCTATGTGAGGAATATGAGGCACAGAGAAATTAAGTCATTTGCTTAATGTCACTGAAAGAAGTGGGAGAACCAGAATTTGAACCATGCAGTCTGGCTCCAAAGGCTGTGCTTTTAACAAAACACCATGCTCTACTATGAGTATAATACCTGCTTATGGTAGAAAGTTTGAAAAATAAGAAAAGTATGAAGAAGAAGAGAAAATTACCTCATAGTCCCACCACTCATTATAGCATAATTGTGTATTTCCTGTGTGTGTGTGTGTGTGTGTGTGTGTGTGTACAAAAGCATTTAATTTAGTGGTATCTCTCTCTCTCTCTCTCTCTCTCTCTCTCTCTTTTCAGTTAGCTATACCTTGTGAACATTCTCCCACAGAAAGATATTAATTTGATTGAACATTCAGATAATTTCATAGTCTGCTTTGTAAATACTGGCTCAGCCAAGTCTGGAAGCATTTACCATGATTGGTGGGGTGGGGGCTACTGATTTAGTAGATGTCTTATTTCTCCAGGGTCCAAGAGCTTCCCTGAAAATGGACTCAGCGTGATTTCTTTTAAGAGACTTGAAAAAAGTACTGTAGCCTAGAAACATAGCGTGACTTTTCCCATCAAAACATTTATGTTGTCTCTACTTTGCATTGTTCAGTTTTCTTAGGGGCGGGGCAGGGGGTGGTGAGTCTTGGTGCAAAGAAAAATGTAGGCTAGTCAACAGGAAATCTGAAGTCCTTGATACGGCACAGTGGCCTCTAATCATACCCTGGCATGGCTGCTTTCTCTTTCTTTGATAGGTGTTCCAGTAATAATAATAATAATAGTAGTAATAGTAAATGTTCAAAAAACCCCATTTACCTGGTAAACAAAACTGTTATTATATGCCAAGACGTTAAAGAGCAGGCTCTGAAGCCAAGACCGTAGTGGTCGTTGCCATGACCAGCGACAGCTTTCGGCCAGGTCACATGCCATCCTGTTAATAGCCAGAGAGGTAACCAGCATGAATATGTTCGACCTAACCTCAAAACCTCTCAGGAACACAGAGAAATTGGCTTGAAAAGACTGTTTCTCTTTTTCCCTCCTTAATTGAATTTCTAGTTCTAATTAAAGAGGCAGCAGCAGAAAAACATATTCAAAAGGGAAAGTCAAAGAATGACTCCCATCTCTGAAGAAAACCAGTCATGGCGTTAGAAACACAGTCACATCGATCCTCACTCTTCCCTTGAGCTGTGTCACCCATTTACAGGGGAGGAAGGGGAGAGGGGGACCAGGGACCAACCTTTACAATGAGGTTGAAGTTCCGTCTCTGGGAATTACTTTTGTATGCGCATAAATTTCCACAATAAGTACCTTCTGGAGTTTGCATGCAGCTGAGTTGCTCTGTCAAGCTTCCTGTCCAATGTTCTAACTTGAGTTGTGCTACCAGAAAATCAGGTGTATCTCAACTGCTAAGTCAAACTCCAAGGCTTACCAACCTGTTAAATAGCATTGGGTTTTGGTGTCCCTCTACCCCTGTCTGAAGGCTCCTCTCCTGAAACCCCCATTGCCTGCTGTCCCCATACGTCACATTCTCCCAGGACTTCCCAAGGCAACACCACACCCAGGCCTTTTCTCCTGGATAACCACTCATGCCTTGAACCTAGACCTCTTCTCCCACAATTAGGCTCACTTACTCTGTGTCTTATCTCTCTGAGTCCTGTGAGGGGAGCAGTTTGTGCTGAGATGCTAAAAGCTGGCACTGGCCTTCTCAAAAAATTAAAAATAGAACTACCCTACGACCCAGCAATTGCACTACTAGGCATTTATCCAAGGGATACAGGTATGCTGTTTCGAAGGGGCACGTGCACCCCAATGTTTATTGCAGCTCTATTGGCAATAGCCAAAGTGTGGAAAGAGCCCAAATGTCCATCAATGGATGAATGGATAAAGAAGATGTGGTATATATATACAATGGAGTATTACTTGGCAATAAAAAGGAATGAAATCTTGCCATTTGCAACTATGTGGATGGAACTAGAGGGTATTATGCTAAGCGAAATTAGTCAGAGAAAGACAAATGTCATATGACTTCACTCATATGAGGACCTTAAGATATAAAACAGATGAACATAAGGGAAGGGAAGCAAAAAGAATGTAAAAACAGGGAGGGGGACAAAACATAAGAGACTCTTAAATACGGAGAACAAACAGGGTTACTGGAGGGGTTGTCGGGGGGATGGGCTAAATGGGTAAGGGGCTTAAGGAATCATTGTTGCACTATACGCTAACTAACTTGGATGTAAATTTAAAAAATAAATTAAATTAAAAATAAACAAGTAATAAATAAAAGCTGGAACTGGCCTAATATTCTATTACCCCACATCCCTCGGGACCATTTGATGGCTCTGTGAGCTTGGGCAAGTGTGTGAGTTGAGCTTTACATGTACAATGGAGACAATAATTTGTTACAAGTGAGGAACAAGTGAAATCATCTGGGTGTTATATACATCAACTGAATAAACCCATCTTTCTCTCCTAAAGCGGATTTCAGGGCACCTTCCCCTCTCGCCTTGGGTTCCTGTAGCGGCCTTACTTTCCTCCAGACCTGGTCCCTGCCAAACATACATTCGCCACCCTGGCGGAAGGTATCTTTTCCAGAGTACAAGTATGACCAGAATTATCCCCTGCCTAAACCCTCCAGCAGCTCTGCAGGGCCTCAGAGTCAAGTCCAGGCTCCCTGGGGTGGTCTTCAAGACCTGCATGCTCTGGCCCTGCTCCCCTCACCAGTGCTCAGTGCTCACCTCTTGAACTCAGCGCCAGGTATATATCATGCCCTCCTCTACCTCTAGGCCACTGAGCAGGCTGTTCTCTCTTCTCCAACTCTCTGTCTTTCCCCTTTCTAATTTCTATTCATCCTCTTCATTCTTTAGCTTAAGTATCATTTCCTCCAAGAAGTCTTCCTGAGTTGGGTCAGATGCGGCCCTCTCCCGTCCTTCCTCCCCTCCTAGCACCTAGAACACACCTTAACTCCCTGGCTTGCCCATAAGCTCCTTCAGGGCCTGAACTACACAGGTTCCCAGACCCACTCCTGACTCAGGGCAGGCAAGAAGGCAGTGAATGAATGAATATTCCTGGCACCTTTCCTGAAACACATAAAGCTCAATTATTTTTTTCAGGCATTTGACTCTTACTTGAAAATATTTGCATTTCAAAATCCCCACCCTCTTTGCATTTGAAAATTCCTCTGCTGTCAGTGTCTTGTTCCAAAGAAAAGAATAACTTTGGGATATTAAGTCTTACCAACAAATATAGTATTTTTAATCCAAAGGGGAAAAGGGAGACTCAGATAACAATAATACCATGAGATAAATTAGAATTTATACTTCTATGGCATATTCATATGATTATCTCAATTGATTCTTATAATTCTCCTATTCATTGTATTGGACTCCTGTTTTACAGGGCATATTAATGACATAGAATTGCAAGTGGCAGAAACCATCCTGTGTTAACTTAAGCAAAGAAAAAAAAAAGCAGAAGGGAACTTATAAGTGAGCAGGGGTGTCTCATGGAACCCAAGGCACAGAGTCAGTCATTATAAAGCCTTCAGGGTTTTTGTTTCTGCTTCTTTCTACACATGCAACTCATTCTTCTCTCTCTTCATAATGCCTTTTTGGTGCCCAGTCCATTGGCCGAGATGGCTGCCCCTGACTCCAAGGTCACCAGTCACAGGCCCAGCTACATGAGGGGGCTGACAGACTGTCCTTGAACCCAGGCACAGGCCCCCAAGGGAGATACTCTGATGGTCCAGCTGAGTCAGGTCAGTGACTGCAGTGAAAGAGCAGGGTGACAGTTGCACTGCACAGGTGCCCATTCTCCTGACCCTGTGGCAATGGTGGGAGGGTCTGGGAAGGGAGGGAAGTTTCCAGAGAAAGGGGTCCCCTCCAAGGAGGTTAAGACACTTGGCTGAGAGCAAAGGAGGCCCAGGTGAAGCCAAGATGAAAGTAGGAGTCAAACCCTGATCTTGCCCAAAAGTCTCCAATCATGTTTTACAATTAAGAACTAGAAATATTGAGATTAGGTACAGTTATGACATATGGACCAAAATATGCATTCTACAGTGCCCATGTAGTACAAAAATGGCCTGCTGGCAGCTTGGCAGGAAGAACATGCAGATCTATATAGGAACCTTTTGCCAGAGCTTAAAATTAAATTAAAACAACCTTATGTTAAATCCCAAACAAGAGAATCCCAAACCAATTAAGTTTGTAAAACAATCATGTATAAAACTCAATGATAATTTCAAAAATAAATGTAGTGATTTTGAGATTCATTGAATTTCAGTAGAAGTGGTTTTTAATATAGAGTCTATTGGTTTTACATTTGCTTTTACGAATTCGGTAGACTCTTAGGAGGACTTGAGTGGCTCAGTGGATTAAGCTTGGTTTTGGCTCAGGTTGTGATCTCATGGTTCGTGAGTTGGAACCCCTGCATCGGGCTCTGCACTGACAGTGCAGAATCTGCTTGGGATTCTGTCTCTCCCTCTTTCTGCTCCTCTCTCTCTCTCTCTCTCTCTCAAAACAAATAAGTAAACTTAAAAAAAAATTTTAAGAGTTCTGTAGATTCTTAGAGGCAAAAGAGGTAAAGCAAGTAGGAACGGGGACCCAGGTCCTGCCTCTGAAGATCTCCTTCACTCTGGGCCTCACACCCATCTACCTGAGTGTCCCTGTAGTCCCTCTACAGAACCCTGGCATTCTTCTGAGCAAGGGCACAGCCTGGTTTGAAAAATCTCTGATCTAGCCTAGATGAGAGAATGAGACCCAGAGCAGTGGTTCTCAAACTTGAATATATGAAAACACCCAGGAGCTTTTTAGAGATGCATATTCCCAGGCTCCACTCTCAGAGGCAGAGTCAAGGACTCTACAACCCTCCCAGGTGGCCCAGCCAATTCTTATGCAGGGGTCCTCTGCATGGCGGGAGCCATCTGTCCTAAGTCACTAGTGAGAGAGCTGAATCCAAGACCCAGGCTTCCTGATGTCCAGTTCAATGCTTTTCCTACCAGATTTCACTGACTGCAACTGTTTCTAACTGTTAAAATACGAACTTCACTACTTTAAAAAATCTAAATCAAATCAATGACGAATGGAGAAACAAAATGTGGTGTGTACACACAATGGAATATTATTCAACCTTAAAAAGGAAGAAAATTCTGACACCTGCTACAATATGGATGAACTCAGAGGACACGATGCTCAGTGAAATAAGCCAGTCACAAAAGGACAAATAGTGTATGTCCACTTGCATAAGGTACTTGGCAGTAGTCAAATCATAGAGGCAGACAGCAGACTGGGGGCTACCAGGAGTTGAGGGAACAGGGAATGAAGAGTTGTTGTTTAATGGATACAAAGTTTTAGTTCAGGAAGATGAGAAAGTTTTGGAGGATGGTAGTCACAGTTGCACAACAATGCCAATGTACTTATTGCCACAGAACTGCACACTTAAAAATAGTTACAATAGTAAATTTTATGTTATGTGTATTTTACCACAATAAAAAAAACCACAATCAAATTTTTGTCTGCACTTCAAGGAGATTTCATTTACCATTTTGTAGATGGGAAGATACATTTAGAAATCAGCTGGCTTCTAGGGATGCCTGAGTGGTTCAGTCAGTTAAGCATCTGACTCTTGATCTCACCTCAGGTCTTGAGCTCAGGGTTGTGAGTTCAAGCCTTGCGTTGGTCTCCATGCTGGGTGTGAAGCCTGCTGAAAGAAAGAAAGAAAGAAAGAAAGAAAGAAAGAAAGAAAAGAAAGAAAGAAGAAAGAAAGAAAAACAAAGAAGAAAGAGAAATCAGCTGGCTTCTGGATGTGAGTTCTAGACACTAAACTTACTCAACTGCTCTAACTGCGTGGCTTTGCGCCTCACCCCCCACCTCCAGAATGGTTCTCTCTCGTGGTCACTCCCATGGTGCTGCCTTTTTAGCGCCTGCATCAGTGCCAGTTTATGGCTCACCCTAACACCTGCTAAGAGAGTAACAGAGGCAACATGCTCTAGTAAGGCCTGAGGCACTCACCCTGGAGGGAAAGAAGAGCAGAAAGAAATGAGAAAAGGAAAAGTGAGGCTGGAAAGAAACTCTGGAAATGGTGAACATGGACCTAAGAACACATGGAGTAAGAGCTGGGAAACTATTAAGATGGGAAACTTTAATATGCCCCCCACTTTGTTTTTAAAGTTTATTTACCTATTTTGAGGCGAGGGGCGCAGAGAGAAGGAGAGAGAGAATCCCAAGCAGGCTCCTTGCCATCAGTGCAGAACCTGTATGTGGGGCTTGATCTCACAAACCGTGAGATCATGACCTGAGCTGAGATCAAGAGTCGGATGCTTAACTGACTGAGGTGTTTGTGGCCCCTTTTCAAGAACAGCTGTAGCATTGGAATTTCCTAGAAAAATGGATAGACACGTTTGAAAACAGTGAAGCACTGCATGGAAGTAACTGGAAACCAGGCTTCCTCCTGATCTCTGAGATGTCCCATCACTGAGCAATTATAAGAAAGAGAAAGCAAAGACAAGCTGAGAAGCCACATGTTGTAAGTTCTTGGTCATAACACAAATTCCATTCTTAGTTGATAAAAGGGGCATGAATTGCCACGAGCAAGAAAGGGGAGCGAAGAGAGAGCAAAAAAGAAATAAGAGAGAGGTCAGTGCTAGCTTTCTGAGACTGACATTGTGATGAGTTTTCTTTCCCTGCTCAGCAAAGTTTATCTGGTAGTCGTAAGTTCATGGCGTTGGGCAATTGTCCAAACATTTGGGGAAGTTACTCATGAAGAAGAAGCCAACTCCAGACAGCTCATTGGGAAATATGGAGAGTCAGTGCCTGGGTGGTTTTCATAGTAATCCAGGATTTATTAAAGCTCAGAAAGCAAGCAGCAGAGAGGATTTTTATAATGAGCCAGAGTCATCATTTCGATAGAAAGGAAAGTTTTTCTCTGGTCTGAAGGAGGTGGCAGGCCCCAGGAGGCTAAGAGGAGGGGGTCTTGTTTTGTAAGTGCTGTGACAGATCCTGGGGACTCCAGCAGTGGTAGAACGGTTCCCTTCTGAAACCCCTCCCCTCCAGGGTACAAAGTTTTCAATTGTAATTGGGAGAAATTAGACTCCATGACCTAATAGAGCTAAGTTTTTGCTCTCAAATATGGTATGATGTGACATCAGCATCTCTGCCAGATTCTGTTGCTACCCAGGGGAAGTGAAACGCAGGTGGACCGCGTTTGTAACATTGATTTAGTCTTCCAAAGTTATATGAAAATGAAGTAATTTTAAATTGACCAAGGTAGTTAAAGAAGCCCTGCTTGCAATCTTTTGTAAATCTAGATATGCTTCTGAAAAGAAGGTAAACAATTTTCAAAATATTTTGCTTGTAGCTCTGAATTTTGATTTGTCTCCTTTGCTGCTAGAACATTCAGAATGTTGTAAATGTTGCAGTTCAGATGAATCATCTGTCGCTATCCATCTTGATTTCCCAGAATGTTTTATCAAACAGATTGGTTCTCTGAGTGTGAAAAATCTAATAATTCTATGGGGCACCTGGGTGGCTCAGTCAGTTAAGCATCATACTCTTGATTCTGGCTCAGGTCATGATCTCATGGTCGTGGGATTGAGCCCCACATCGGGCTCTGCCCTGACAGGTTGGGATTCTCTCTCTCCCTCTCTCTGCCCCTCCCCCACTCAAGCTCTCTCACTCAAAATAAATAAAGTTTTTAAAAAAGAAAAATCTAATAATTCTATAGCTTCCTTGGAACTTTATAATACTTTACCAAATTTTTCTTAAAAAAAAAAAACTTAAAAAACACATTCCGAACACACAGGAAGACCACACCATCTGGCCCTTGAACACAGCTTAGGTTGACTTTTTAATGAAGAGCTAGTTCCTAGGTGTAACTAGATGGTGATTATCAGTGCTCAGTTCAATCTACATACCTTGTTTGGAGAGGGTTCCATGCAAGGCACAGGCTGGAGAGGAGGGACAAACATCACAGGGACTCAGGGCACTGCAGGCCTGCAGTGAGGTGAGGGACAGCTTCATAGAGGGGGTGACTTTCAAGCTAGATCTTGAGGGGAGAGGTTAGGATACTCAGAGTCAGGAAGAACATTTCCTACCAGGAGGAACAAAGGAGAAACTGCTCAGAGGTGTGAGGATGGAGAAGTGTTTGAGGACAGAGGATGCACCAATGTGGTACGGCTTCCAGAAAGGAGAGGAGGGTAGATCCTGGAAAAGTTTCAGAAGAAATTATGAAATAAAGGTTTGTAAACATTTATGAGAGAACAATAATTGTTAGGAGTCACTAAGCATGGATTCATTAAGAACTAGTCATTTCCTGTTTTTTATAAGGTCACTAGACTGGTAAACTGGAGGATATTGTCAAGGGGATTCTTGTGATTGTCTGGAAGTTTCTATGGTCCTGTTCAGGAGTGGAATGGAAGGCCCCGAGTTCTACCATGCATCTCACTTCAGTGGGGCATCTGACCTCGCCAGGTGCAGTGACATTCTTGTTAAGAGTGTGGTTTGTATGACTAAACATTCATCCCCAAAGAGGCCTGAGGATGGACTGATGACAGGATGGAGGGTGGGCTCCAGTACTGACTGGGACTCCACATTAGGCCCCTTTCTTTTTTCTGTCTTCATCCCTGTTTGCCAGTGACATAAAGAAACATACAGGATGCATCTATTAGAATTTCAGATAATACAAAATTGGAAGGGAAAAATAAATGTATCTATGGGTGTGTTGGAAAAGATCTCTTGGGGCTAGAATAGTGAACCCAAACAAGCAGCTAAAATACAATAGATATAAATGTAAAAGACTGTAAGTAAGATCAAAAAATCAACTACTCCAGAAGCACATGGAGAAATGTCTCAGTAACAGTTGGTGTCAAAAGAGACATTTTAGTTTATCATAATATGACCTAACAGAGTGAAGCGTTTGGCGAAAAAGACTATTTAGTAAACATACGGTGTCTATATATTCTTTAATTCAACAAATCCTTATTTAGCCCCCCAATATGTGTCAGGCACTGGGTTGGGCAGCAAAAACACTGGAGAACAAGACAGGCAGAGTGCGTGCCCTCAGGCAGCCTGTAGTTTCCTAGGGGAAGGACACAAATACACAAGAAATCACTACAACTTGTGACAGAGGCCTGGAGAGACACAAATGAAGGTCAGAAAGAGGGTGAGAATGAGGGACCCATTTTTCTTGGGGTGGCCATGGCAGACCTCTTTGAAGAAGTGGCAGTCAAGCTGAGGCCAGGTGCAGGGAAGGAGAGGCAGAGAGGCAGAACACGCCAGAGTGCATGGGCTGTGAGTGCAGAAGGAGCTTGATGTGTTCTGTGAACTGAAAGACCAATGAGGCTTGTCCATATTTGAGGTCACCAACATCCATTGTCCCATTCTTCCATGGTGATGGGGTGCTGACACTGGGCAGTCCTGTTGTACTACATTTCCCAGCATGTGGCCATGGGATTGCATTGTCATCGTTAGTGGAATGGTAACAAACGGTCTGTGTTGAAAGCTGGCCCCCATAAGAGGTATATACACCACCCCTCACCCCACCATGCTCTTTTTGTTTCTTGCTGCCTGCATCCAGGACATGGCAGCAACCTAGCTTGGACAGGAACGCCCCATGGAATAGCAGACAGATCTCCAGCTGGAAAGGGGTCTGGGTCCCTCAATGCCTGCAGAGAGCAGGGGACTCGCTAACCTGGATCTTTCACCTTGAGAGAGATCTTTAAGCCACTGAATAGTACCACATCTCTTACTTAAACCTAACTGTTACAGAAACAAAGGAGTACTAGCTCCACCAACCCGTTCACATTTAGACACTGCATTTAGTTCAAAGGGTCACTTTTTAAAAAAGAGACGTTGACTGTTGGAAGCATATCCAGGGAAAAGTAAGAACCATAACATTTAGGAATCAGAAAAACAAGTCAATAAAAATCTGCTGAAGATGCCGTAGTTGTTTAGTCTGGAAAAGGGATTTCTCGGGGTGACATGATTGATGGCCATCTTCAAATGCCAAGGAAGAAGGAGGCTGAATTGGGGTGGCTTCTGTGGGACCTACAGGCACTTGGGTTTTATGATGAGGCAGATTCTAACTCAGTACAAGGGAGAAGCTTCTAATGATGAGGGATTATTAGAAAATTCCAGATTGAGGGGCGCCTGGGTGGCTCAGCTGGTCAAGCGTCTGACTTAGGTTCAAGTCATGATCTCATAGTGAGTTCGAGCCCCACATCAGGCTCTATGCGGTTAGTTGAGAGCATGGAGCCTGCTTCCAATTCTGCATCTCCCTCTCTATCTGTTCCTCCCCTGCTCACACTCTGTTTCTCTCTGTCCCTCTCAAAAACAAATAAACATTAAAAAAAATTAAAAAAAAAAAAAACAAAGAAAATTCCGGGTTGCTTTGAGTATCAACAGCTTCTCCCCCAACTGTGTCCAAGCAGAGCCTGGCTGGCCACTTGTGAGGAGACATTTACAGAGGCGTTTGTGGCATCATTGTGGAGATTCTAACTAATTCTAAGATTTGGGGTAAGGAAGGTGGTAAATAATGCACGTTGAAGACAGGTCATAATGGGATTGAATGTCAGTTTGGATTGAACGCCGGAGGCAAGGGGACTCTTGGAGGTTTCTGAGTACAGTAACGATATGATAAAGGCAAGGAACATTGCTTTGGCCAACATCGGGGGAGAAATCCTGATTTTCACAGCCCGTGCTGGTGCTCGCCTTGCCTGAACCATGAGCGATTTAAGGAAAGCCAAGAGTAAAGAATATTGATTTTCATTACTTTATTCTTGAGATAATCCAAAAAATATTTTGGGGCTAGCATTTTTTTTTTTTTAACTTATCTTCCAGATGAGTGATCTCTTTAGTCCAAGGAACTCAAAGTACTTTTCACCCTAGTCTCATTCAGTCTTGTCACATATCTGAACTACTATGTCAGGGGCAAGAATGTCAAACCTCCTCTCTCAGATAAGAAGAAGGCCTCACAAAGAAGGGCAGTGAGTTGTTCAAGGTCAAGGCAGTGAGTGAGTCAGTGGCAGGGCGGGCTTTTTGACTGAAGTCTGCCACACTGCCTGGAGCCCGGGCAAAGGGTGCCTCAACTAGGAATGTCTTCCACCTACCAGAAAAACCAGCTTGAACCGACAGTCTCTCCAGAGTGGGAAATTAGTTGAGATGTTTCAGTGTCAACCAGTTTTGCTTTGCAGGACAGATGAGGAAAGTGAGGCTCAGCAAGGCCACGCAGGCCAAGGCCTAGCTGTGACTTGAATGCAGTTCTTGGGTTCCTGGCACTAGATCTTACCAGCCCACCTACCCGGACAATGGTAAGCTCAGGAACACCCCATACTCCAATTACCTGGAATCAACAGGGCCATCAGCATTAGCTCCACTGTCTGGAAATATAAAGGCTCATATTGGCTTTGGCCACCAAAGAGAGGAAACATTCTGCAATCCTTGAAAACTCGCAGCTGAGGGGGGGTGGGGAGAATTGTTTGAGCCTTGTAACTACAAAGTCAAAAGGGAAAACATGTGTTTCACATTTGTCTTGGGATGGGAAAGAAAAACTTTTTCTTTCACTTAATCTCGGTTTAAACAAACAGAGAGACAGCCCTTTTTGTAAACTCACCGAACGTCAAATATCGTTCCCTTCGCATGGCATCGGTTTACTAAGCCACTACAGAGCCACTTTCCTCACGTAATCCCCTCGATTAGAAGGCACTTCAGCTTGAAGAGGGGCAACCAAAATAATACACATTGCCTCTGATGAATTGGATGAGAGTCAGCCAATGGAGTCAGGTTTCCAAATCTATAACCTCTTGGTTTCAGCCAGAGACCCGAGGCAATACGGCTTTAGTCATGACTCAGGATTTTGGGAGTGAAGGCAAGCACGTCAAGTGATGTAAGAAAATTCCCCCACTCCCCCATCCCACTGGCTTCCTCCCCACCCCCCACCCCCCACCCCCCAGGGAATTCAGCCAGAGCGCACTGTGGGGGAGGGGTTGCAGAGTCACCGGGTGCTGAGTTGCCCGGCACACCTCCCATCACGGAGGCAGTGGCCAGCATCAGCGCCTGACAAAGGAAGTACTCAGTTACAATTACTTTCCTGTTGGCCTGCAAGCTCCGATAATTGCTTTGCAATGTGTGTGTGTGTGAGAACCTCATAAAGTAAACCAAGAAACAGAAGGCCAGGTCTGGGCTAAAGGGAAGTGTCAAGTGGGGGAGGCTCGTGATGCAAGCCTACCTTTGAAGTCACTTTGTTTGTGAAAAGTCTGCTGGGCTCTCTCTTAAGGAAACTCCACTGGAATGAGGTTTCTGTGCATGTGGGGTTTAAGGCTATTGTTTTTGGCTACGATTTTCACCTCAAGCCCTAGCTAGGACATGTATAAATCCCATAACAACAGCCTGACATGAAATTGCTCACCCTCTCACAGCATCAGGGGACTTTTACTCAGGCGGATTTTGAATGCTTCATTGTTCAATAGGACAGGAAGTTTACTCTCAATGTAAATGAGGAATCTTTTTTTTTTCCCCTCCTTACCTCCTTGGAAGATTTTCACTGAGACCTGCCTTGTCATCCCCAGTCTAGCTTCTTCCATGTCAGCAGCTGCAGCCTGGCCGTGCTGTCTGGGTTCCTTCTCAGAGTCAGTTTTCTTAGGACTAGATTTTTAGGCTTTTCCCTGGAAGTGACACTGGGTGGTGGTCTAAGGGAGACCTAGGGACAGGGAAGAGTTGTGTCTTCTGAAAGGGTTGGGTTTCTTTTTTCAGTTTCTTCAACTCTGACATTGACCTAGGTTTGTTTCTTGCACACACACAGAGCCCCGCTGCCAAACCTTATGATGATCTTTTTCTTAGGATACATCACATGGTGGGCCTGTATCACATCAGTTCACATTTGGAACATTGGGCTAGGACTCTAATGTCAGAATACGTCCAACTAACTGGCATCAGCAAGTAGGTGCTTAATTCAGAACCATGACCCTACCTTCCATTGGAGCAAATCCCCGAGAACGATAGAAACTTCTAGAAAAAGCATTGCAGGCTCCCCCATTTCATGACACACTCTGTAGACAAACTCTTAAAAAGGCACAAGAAAACTCTTCTTAACATTTTGCTGATGCCCACCCCACCCCCTCCAGGAGACTGGCCAAGAGAGACCCTCAAAAAAAGAAGGGGTTCATAGACACAACTACTTTTAATCAGAGGAAACCACATAAGGATCATGAAGAGGTAAATGACAGGGACACTGACCTTGTAGGATGAGTAAGCCCTAGTCTGCTTTGTTCTCTTATCTCCGGAATCTTTTTTTTTTCCTATATATCTGAAAAAAATCAGTAATAAGCTTTTAAAAAGAAAAAGAAAAAAGTCAAGCACCGTGCATAAGCCCTAGAGATCATTCTGAAGTCAAAATATCATTGCAACTGTCTTCCGCTCATGGCTTCATCATCAACACCGCCAGTGTCATGATAATCCTAAACAGCATACATGCTAAAGACTTTTTTGTTGTTTAAAATTGTAGTATTGACCAGGGCTTTTATGTGTGTGTATGTGTCTGTGTGTGTGTGTGCATGTGTGTGTGTACGTGTGCGTTTTCATTTGTACCAGGTCAAGTACAATTAAGCAAGAAACAGCAACCTCATTCCTGGCCGAGGCTCTGTTCTCAGACCTGCTTTCATATGACAAACACCTGCAGAGATCTGTCTACAACACAGGGAAGCCTGAGTGTCTCTCCCAGAGGTTCTGAATTAATTGAGCTGCTCTGGGGTCTGGACACATTCGTACATTCATTACAGTGCACATCCAAGGTCACCATGCACTAAACTAGTCCAGCCCTTAATAAAGTCTCCCTCCCCTGGTCCACAAGGCCCACAGTCACCAGCCCCTGGGACAACATCTCTCTTCTCTGGCATTTGTCTCCTCTCTCTGCTTCTAACCCTGGCTTCACCCTAGGTTTCAGCATCTGGGATCTGGCCTCCTCTGTGACCATCACTGTGGCAAAACAGTTCTCCCCAAAATGCCCTCAAGTATAACTCAACATTCTAAGCTACTCCTTCACACTCAGTAAAAATGACTGCATTTGTGAGGATCCCGGGTGTCTCAGTTGGTTAAGCTTTTGACTCTTGGTTTTGGCTCAGGTCAGGATCTCACAGCTTGTGGGTTCAAGTCCCACGTTGGACTCTGCGTGGCAGCGTGGATCCTGCTTGGGATTCTCTGTCTCCTTCGCTGTGTCTCCCCTGCCCAAGCTCTCTCTCTCTCTCAAAATAAATAAATAAACATTTTCAAAAAAAAAAAAATGACTGTATTTGTAACTCATCCAGTCATCCTTACGAAATGAGGTGAGGAGCACCAGGCTGTAGTTTAGTGACACCTGACGGCAAGGGCCCAGGGCAAATCCATCCTATGCAAGGCACCAATAACGACAAGTCATAAACTTTCAGGGCTCGGGGCCCATACCAGAGCTTGGCACCTCATAGATGCTCAGCAAACTTCTGATAAAACTGAATGTGTCAAGTCTGTCAATACAGGGTGCTTCCCCAACCTAATCTGGTTCTTGAAATTCAAATGATTAGATTGAGAAAAGATGTCTGGTGATTACAAAACTCCCTCTCAAGAACTCAGTAGTGGCAGAATTAGCCAAGGACACGCAGCAGCTCTCAGCAGATGGGCACACGCACCTTACCCTGCCTGCTCCCGCTCACAGCTCTAGACTTGGAACAGCGTTTCATGCCATCACAGAAACAGGACTCAGGAGTTTCCTTTCCACTAAGAAAGCAACTGAGTTGTTGGTGTTATAAACCACTCCTCTGGGATGACGCTCTACGTTGGAGATTGTCGATGGTAGACATGGGAGTGTTCTTCAATCTGCATAAACACTCAAGTGCCCCAAGCCTCCAACGCGGCCATTTTGTCTTCCTTGGCCCTGTCTTGCCCATCACACCCCACTCTGAACCCATTTCTGGAAGGGGGTGCTAGACATTGAGGCAGCACCTCATCTACGTGGTACTGAGTCACACTCATATTTTTAGTTAATAATATGTTCAAGGTCTGCTAGGACAGGCCTCTCCCAACTCCACCTCACCCTTCTTTTCCAGAATTGTCTTTGCCATTTTCTCTCATTCATTAAATGTGGATTTATTTATTAAAAAAAATCAATGAATCCTTTGAGGTTTTGATTGGAATTGCAATGAATCAGCAAATTCATTTGAGGCTAAAGAATTGTTCTAAATTGAATTTCCCCGTTTAGCAACACCTATTTTATTCACATCTCTTTTAAAATTTCCCAGTACAGGGGCACCTGCTTGGTTCAGTAGGTTAAGCATCCGACTTAGGCTCAGGCCATGATCTCATGGTTCATGGGTTTGAGCCCCACATCAGGCTCTGTGCTGACAGCTCAGAGCCTGAAGCCTGTTTTGGATTCTGTGTCTCCCTCTTTCTCTGCACCACTGCACCCCCCATACCGCACCCCCGCCATTCACGCTCTGTCTCTCTTTCTCAGAAATAAAGGTTAAAAAATTTGTAAAAAATAAAATAAAATTTCCCAGTACAATTGTGTAGTGTTCTTTATCAGGATCCCATGCGGGTTTATCAAGAAGTGGTTTATGGCTTCAGGTAATACTATGACTAGGGTTCTCGGTAGCTTACTGGCATATAAGAATGCCTTGACTGTGGCGTGTTTATCTTGTGCCCAGTCATTTTTCTAAATATTTTTCTTATTAATTCCAGTAGTTCTTATCCGGTCCCTTAAATTTGTTAAGGGTGCAACCACAGGGTTACAAAGAATGATGTGTGGTATTTTTTTTTTAAGTTTATTTATTTTTGAGAGTGAGAGAGACAGAGAGCAAGCAGGGGAGGGGCAGAGAGAGAGGGAGATACAGAATCCCAAGCAGGCTCCAGGCTCTGAGCTGTCTGTCAGCACAGAGCCTGATGTGGGGCTTAAACGCATGAACCATGAGTTCATGACCTGAGCTGAAGTTGGACGCCCACCTGACCGAGCCACCCAGGTTCCCCTGAGGTTTTGTACTGATACATGAGTCAGGGGGGTAGTAGTCTAGTGTATTAGTGTCCTGGGCTGCTGTAACAAATGGGATGGCTTCAAACAACAGAAACGTCTCACAGTTCCGATAGCCAGAAGGCTGAAATCAAGGTGTCAGTAGGGTGGGCTTCTCCTGGAGGTTCTGAGGGGGAATCTGTTCCAGGCGTCTCTCTTAGCTTTCCCTACTTGTCAGAGATCCCTGGAGATTCTTGTATCACTCCCGCTCTACTTCTATTTTCACATGGCCTGCTTCCTCATGAGTGTGTCTGTATATGTCCAAATGTCTTACTTTGTAAGGATATCAGCCAATGGACTTAGGACCTGCTCTAATCCAATATGGCCTCATCTTAACAAATAGCAAAGACACTATTTCCAAATATTCATGGGTCCTAGGGATTAGGACTTCAACATATCTTTTTGTGGGGGACACTATCCTGCAGCATCCAGTGTGCTTGTCTCTGACCAGTTTGCTTCTAGAGCTTTGGAGCCAGTTCATGAACCATGTTTCAAGACGTCCACTGAAATATTGCTCACGTCTGTGTGAGGAATGGTCATGGTAACTATAGTCAGCTTGGATCTAGGAGGCCCTGAGACGAGCATAATTTCTGCCTTCACTTAGCTACAGGGCTTTCGTGGTACCCATAATCTGTGTTGTTCCGGGGGGGGGGGGGTGACATTCTGAAGGAAGCAAATTCTGGCTCAATCTAATTTGACTCAAAGATCCAAGGGATCTTTGGATTAAGGCCATCTGCCAAGGGGCATCTCTCTGCAGCAGTAACAAGTTACATCATCCTTCACCCATCTGACAAATACGTACAGAGGCCTACTAGGCCTGGTACTATGCGCCAGGCAGCAGGCCCTGGGCCAGGTTCTGGGGCAGTGACAGGTTCCAGAGACACACAGGTGTTGCCCTCAGGAGGCTCACAGTCTAGTGGCCCCAGAAGGGCCCAAGCAGCCTGGGTGTGCATAGTGCTCAAGATGTTAGGAATGAGATTCTCTTTGGAGAGAGTATGGCCAGATGACCACCGTGTTCCCTCAGAGCTAAGACACTGTGGCCTTTATGATCCCTGAGGCAAACTGTAGAGGAAAGCAGAGGTTTGGGCAGGAGCATGGGGTAAAGTGAATTTATAAACAAAAGAATAAAGGGTTGAGGCGCCTGGGTGACTCAGTTGTTAAGCTTCCGACTTCAGCTCAGGTCATTATCTCATGGTTCATGAGTTCGAGCCCTGCTTCAGGCTCTGTGCTGACAGCTCAGAGCCTGGAGCCTACTTCGGATTATGCATCTCCCTCTCTCTCTGCCCCTCCCTCACTTGCGCTCTCTCTCAAAAAACTAAATAAACATTAAAAACAAAAAAATTTAAAAAGGACTTAAAAAAAAAAGAAAGAAAGAAAGAAAAAGAAAAAAGGGTTTACATGAACCCAGAGGGGCCTTCCTAGGCAGGATGCACGCAGGAACGCAGGCCCCCTTGCACCATCACGAAGGTCCACCCGCTCTCCCTCCTCCCATTACAGTGTCCTCAGCCTTACCCCGCCCACCCTCAGGAGCAGACGCTCAAGAAACAAACAATCCAGACCCACCGTGGCTGCTCAGGCTGGGGCCACCTCAGTGGGGAAACCAAATCCCTTTCCCCAATCTCAGCAGACAAAACAGCCTGGGCCCTAGGTGTTTCCCCTTCTGCCTGGGACACCCAGCCAGGGAAAGCAAAGCAAGAAGCCCTAAATCAAGTGTTTTCAGCAGAACCAGGCCCCGGGGGTGGAAGGGAGAGGCCTCCACTCTCAGAGGCTGCTCCTCCTTAATGATCCAAAACAAAGCCGGTGCCAGGGAAGTTAATCTGCCCTGAGATAGGGGGAGCCACGCCTTGAGGTGGAGAGGGAGCCAGCCCAGGGCACTTCGGGCCCAGGAAGCTGGGCCTGTGCATCGGTACCCTGCCAAGGTAAACCTTGGTCTGCGATGCCCAGGAGGGGGCAAGTCCGGTCCTTCAAGAAAAGAAACCCCGTCTTTGCTTGATTGCTGCCCTTTGACCACGTGAGAAGATAAATACATTTTTTTAATAGATCTGTCATCAGTGCTGGGAAACGCCTGGTACTCTACCCCAGAGAGGTCTCACAAAACAAAGAATCCATCTGGTGGTGATCACAGCGTTCCCGCCCCACCATCCATCCTCTTCCTGCTTCCCCACGCATGCTCACATGTCTTCACGTGTGAATGCACACGCACATGCACGCCTGGACCCTTACATGTATGCACACAGGGTCACATACATGCCCACATTCATACGTTCTCCCTAAGCTTCACCCTGCCACACACGCATCCCACACATAGCCTCACACAAGTGCACGTACGTGAGTGTGCCTGCATCTACCCTCGCGGACAAGGATACATATATGCACCCTTATATACAAATACGCTCATGTACATACCTCCTCACGCAAAGCACACACGTCCTCACATGTATTCTCATGCATACGTGCATCTCACACAAACATCCTCACACACAAACACACAGCGTGCATACACATCGGTACACAAACACACATCCTCAATCCCTTTTCATGTATGCACATATGCATGTACACACACCCCCTTACTCATAAGTGCACCTCGTACATGAAACCACATGCGGGCACACATTTTCACATCACATGTCCTCACACACATGCACCCATAGGTTCATCCTCACACACACCTCCCTTCACAAGCACATTCCCTCACACCCTCACACATGGATGAATAGCCTTACACACACACATACCCCTGTTTTGCTGATGCTTCTCCAGGAGTTGATTTAACTGTCCGGTCTGTGAAGAGGCAAAGCCAATGACTTCCTTATTGGGGCAGGTTTCAGTTTGAAACCCATGGCCTGGGACCCAGGTCACAGACAACCGGTCACAGAGCCTGGGCCATGGACAGGTCAAGTAGGCATGTTCCTGCCATCCGTCTGCCATGGAAAGAGCTAGGGCTTTGGAACTGGGGTAACATGGTTCTCTCAGTGACCTTGGACAAGTTACATAGCCTCTCTGAGTCTTAGAGTCTCATAAAAATAGGAAGCGAATAGCACCTACTTCATGGGATTGGAGAGATGGACATGATCTCAGTGAAGTGGTCATGCAGTGTAGGCGTTCAGGAGAAAGCTCCGTCCATTTTGCTGCGCTGGGTTGCGGTCACCATTTCCCAGGTCTTTGGGCACGTGCAAGACGGGGACTAGTGAAGTCCAAGTGCAGAATATGAAAGGCAATTCACATCGTTGCTAGCAAAGGAACATTTTATAAGGTATCCAGCTGTCTGGCCAAAACATGTCCAGGGATCTCCTGGAAAGGAGCTGTGGGCAGACAATTTTGAAGGCGGTGAGAAAGTTGTCGTCTTTTGTCTCTAAAGCTACAGTAGCCAGCTGGGGAAAAGCAGAGGAAAGAGAAGCCATAGGAAAGGAGATGCAAAGAAACAGAACCTGAAAGAACTCCACAAGCTGCTGCCCGAAACATCTGGAAACACGCTAACGGGCATAAAGGAAAACACGGCGCCAAGCCATCTCTTGGCACGAGCTCTGAGAGCCGCCTGAGGGAGCTGGAGCAGACACTGTGGGACTTTTCTCCTGAGTTGTTGCCGCTTCCTCCTCAAGCTGGCCTGGTGTGGGGGCTGAAACACGGAAACGTGGCCCGACTTCTCTTCCCACCAACCAACCCCAGGCCTCAGGTTTTCACTCGGTAAGATACACAAATCAGTGAAGACGACGAGGCTCATGTTTTGGGGGGCGGCGGTGGGGGGGACGCTAACGTTGTGAGTGTCAGACACCGTGCTGAGTTCTGGACATGCACATCATCTCAATCCTTATGCTACGTCTGGAGGTGGCGATGGTATGAAAGTTATGTCCCTTTTACAAATAGGATAACCACTCAAAGGAGGGTGTGAGCCTTGCCCAAGGTCACAGAGCCGGCAAGGGGTCATGGTGACATTTGAACCCACAACCCATTTGTCTTCTAACTGCTGTGCTCTCTTGCTGAAGAGGAGTAAGTGTTAATCTTCCCGGCTCTCCCCCGCACTCAGGGGCCAGAACCCCTGGGACCCAACTCCCGGAAACGGATGACCTCAGCCAGCCTCCTCAGCTCACAGACAGCAGGGGGGATGGTGGTGAAGAAGCAGGGCTGGCCCAAGGTCGTGTAGCGTCCAGGGTCTCATCCTCATTCCCGGACTTTGCTTTCCCCGACAGCCCCAGGACAGGGCTGGGGAAAAACCTTCAGAGACATCTCCCAGGAAGATAGCTGAAAGGCAGGGCCAAGCTGGAGGCTCTAGTGACGTGGTCATGAGGTGATGATGATGGCATTGTATTTCCCACTTTTGAGAAATGCTCTGGCATCAGACGACTCGTGGGGGAAAGCAAGAGGAATTTGGCAGGTATCTGGTTCTAAGCCATCTGGAGGCTGGTGTGAGGACCAAAAGAGTGGCTGCCTGTTCAGTGTGGTGTCCTTGCCTGAGTGCAGTCACAGCTCTCTGTTCACAGGAGGTGTGACCATGACCGGGGAGACTCAGAGAGGGTGTCTCTGCCCCGAATCCCAAAGCAGGGCAGGGACACTCCCGTCATGCCGTTTTGCAGCCTCTGTCCTGTGGGACTGAGCGAGGGCTCACTGCACACTAGGCTGCTCTCATGGAAGCGCCTCGCACGTCATTGTGTCAGAAGTGCCACATTCTAGCACGACTCACCATTGTGAGGCAGCTCCTGTGTGCCAGGAACCGTGCTCAGTATCTTCCCCACATTCTCTTGCTTCATTCTCACCACTGTTGTGGAGTCAGAACAATTACCACCCCCATTTCTAGATTTCCACTGCAGGACACAGAGGCCAAGAGGTTTGATGAGGTTACAGAGGTGATAAGGATGGAGCCAGAACTCAAATCCAGGCAACCAAGGTCCCAGCCCAGGTTGCCACCCCTGACCCCGTGTCGCACCTGCATCACTTCCTGGCACCTCGGGTCACCCCTAAGTGTCATTCAAGCAGAAACAGCCAGAATCCTGGCCATTCCTACCTCCACCCGCCACTTTCTCCTCTGAAATGGGGACATCGGCAGATATTCTACCTGACTCCTCGTGCTGGCCTTGCTCACCCACGGATGAGTCAGCTGGAATTTCTGGACATCCCAGGCTCACAACCGTGGTACCAGGAGCTGTCAGGAGGCAGGAATGCTTGGAATGCAGCTCTGTGCGCTCCGCCTGCACCCCTCTCCACCCCTGCCCCCCAGGCCTAATCCACAGAGAGGTTTGGAAGGTGAATGACACAGTGTTTGTCAAGGGTTTGGGACGACAGGTGCATTCGAAGATGAAGACAAAGACTGATTCTTTTCTGGGGCTGCCGGCACAGTTTCCCATCCCTCCCACGCACGTCCGCGTTCCAGGCCCGGATGCTCTGTGCCTCAGGCTCCGGTGAAGGGCAAGCAACCACTGATTAGGAAGCAAGAAGGAAAAAAATGTCCTGGGCTCATAAAAAATGGAACGTTCAACTCCTTTGCCCAACTCTGACCAGGCCTTGCGACTCCACCATCCTGATCTGGTCGCCTGCCTGCTCAGACGCATTTGTGAATGCCACAGGGACTTTTCCTGCACCTTCTTTGTGTGGGGCTCTGTCTGGGCACCCGTGGAATGGTGAAGAGGGCGGGGACCCTCCTTTCCTCTCAGAGCTTTCCCTCTAGACGTGTGGATTCAGATAACAAGTGAAAGTGCAATTACCGAAGGCAGTCAAGGTATTGAAGGAAACTAATCAGGGCTAGGATAGAAACAGGGCGGGGGCGGGGGGGGGGGGGAAGGGTTACTTTACAACGAAATCCAGGGCGCCTGGGTGGCTCAGTTGGTTAAGTGCCTGACTTCGGCTCAGGTCATGATCTCACAGTTCGTGGGTTTGAGCCCCACATCGGGCTCTGCGCTGACAGCTCAGAGCCTGGAGCCTGCTTCAGATTCTGTGTCTGCCTTTCTCTCTGCCCCTCCCGGGCTCCTGCTCTGTCTCTCCCTCTCTCTCTTTCTCTCTCAATAAATTAGCATTAAAAAAAATTTTTTTTTAATAAAAGGAAATCCAACCCTCAGAGCTGTGTACCACCAGATTTGTCACCTGCCCCACCGCCTCAGCTCATGTCATTTCCCCACCCTTTTCGGTCCCACCTTTGCAGGGGGGAGGGTGTGCTTCTCTGCCTCGCTGAGCCCTTCTCACCCACGTGCCATTCTGTCCTGTGGGCATTGAATTGCTTTATTTCTCAGGGGCAGGAAGCAGAGTTGTCTCACCCACCGGTGCCGTGTGCACATTCCCTCTGACAGACATGCCCCCAGAACCTTTCATTTTGGGGCCTGGCACTGGGGAGCCACATAATAAATACTTCTTCAGGGAAAGAGCTTCCCCAGACTCTGGCTGCCTGTGAAAGGTTGGGAGGATGTGGGGGTCTGAGCAAAGAAACTATTTCGGAAACGCTCGTTTGCATGAGAGCCAGCCTGGAGCCTCGTGGATTCAGAAAGTCACATCACCCGCATGCCGTTTAGGAAGGAGGAAGGGTTGAGGGTAAAAACTGTTTCATCAGCCCCTCTTCCACAAGTTCGGGCCCACAGATGTTGCCTTGATTACCTATCAAAATGAGCGAATGCCAAAACTCACCCAAGGCCTTGCTGACGCAGGGCACTGGAGAGAGAGAAACCGCTGGGCTGATTATCTTGGCTTTATCCACCACATCTGGTCTAGCTCAGCATCTCTGCTTTCCATCTTTAAAGAGATGGTTACAGAGTTCGAGAATCTCAGAGCTGCAGAGGCCTAAAAAGGCCTCGCATCTGACCTCCTCCCTTCGCAGATAAGGGCCATGCCACTAGGAAAGGCTGTGACTCACCCACGGCCACACAGCTGGTGAGAGGCCCAGCTGGGACCATCCCGTGGCTCTCCCCTCCCAGGCCGGAGCCTTTCCCGGTTTTCCAAGCTGCCTGTCAGACCCCGCCAAATCATTTCCACATTCTCCTCCATTGGCCGTCAGTAAGAGAAGCTGGCCATGGCCCTTTCTCACTCCCTCCCCACCATCTCACCAAAAAGGAAAGAGATTCCAGAACCAAACAGGGATCTTTTTTTTCTTGTCCTCTGATGTATTGTACTATCCATTCCAGGCTCCCCTCTGGGGGTACAGCTCTCTGCCCTCACGTGATGCCATAAAAGAATGTCATCTAACCCCCCCCCCCCGCCCCCGCCCCTGTCAATCCTGAGAACAAGAGGCCATTTCTCAGCCAGGCAATCAAGCCACCATGAGCACCAAGATGAAGGAGGGATGTCTCATGCCCCTTAGCCGAAGCCTCCCTTTGGAGAGCAGGCGGTCCCAAGGCGGCACAACCCCCATTTCCCGAGAAATGGGAGTTGAGACTGTCTCCTCTCACCCAGGCTGGGTCAAGAATCTCTCTGGAAGGCCCTTCACATCCCTTCTGGAATGAAGGATTGCCCATACCCACTCAATTTTTTTTAAGCTGTTGTAGAAATTGAGACTCAGAGGGGTTAAGTGATCTGCCCATAGTCACCCAGCTAGTGAGTAGCAGGGTCAGATTATGAACTCAGGTCTGATTCCAAAACCCATCTCTTCCTCAGACACCTCTCCATGTGCCTCAAAGGAGCTGTAGACGTCCCAAGACACCACTGCACACATGCTCAGAAACAGTGCCCCCGGCCTGAGTGTCTGAAGTCCCTCATCGGAGTCATCTCCCAGTGACTCCAGTCATGGGTGGCCAGGAAACGTCAGGGATAGGCAGAAGAAAGCTATAGAAGAAACCGCTCAGCAAAGGTTTGATTATGACAGGACAGACCTAAATGTGACAGCAAAGCCCAGGGGCTCAGGTGTAGGAGGAGGAAAGGGAAAACGACCAGCAGGGCCCAGAGTTTGGTGGGGCAGGACATGAGGGCAGCACTGGCAGGAGAGGGAGAGCTCCCCTCAAAACCCCACAGGGCCGCCCCCGGGGCAGGGATTGGTTTTGGGGTGGAAGGGGCCCAGCGTGACTGGGAGGCATTAGTCAGCATCAGCGGTTTATGAAAGGAGGGATTGTCCAGAGCCGCCTTACTCACCGGGCCGATTGGGTCGTCCCCAGAGCCCGGGAGCAGGGCCGGTATCAGAGGGGACCGGGAACTCGGCGCCGAGCGCTGCCCAGGTTGAATGGCCAGGGCATCAGGGGCCGAGCGTGGGGGCCTGTGAGTCACAGGCAGGCTGAGTGTCTTCATTGTCCACTCGGCCATGGGACAGAGGCCCAGAACTCTGATGGGAGGCCCGACTGCCTCCTCTTATGTTAGAGGAAATCAGGGCTGATTCACGGGGTGCCTGACCCTGGTTCTCCCCCTGCTGACCTGCTGCCCCCCATCAGAAATTCAGAGAGTCGGAGTCACTCCCGGGTGGCCCCCTGCATTCACCCACCCATGTCTTCTTCAATCATTCACATGCTCTTTTTGGTGTTGGGGTGTTTTCCCCCCAATTTGTATTGTTTCCAATTGTGAAAGTAACCTACTGAATATTATTCAGCCTTAAAAAGGAAGGAGATCCTGACCCATGCTACAACACGCATGAACCTTGGTGACACTATGCCCAGTGAAATAAACCTACGTTGTATGAGCCCACTCCCACGAAGCACCTGGGATAGTCCAAATCATAGGGACAGAACATCCTATGCCAGGGGCTGGGGGGATGGCAGACAGAGAGGAGGCAAGGGGAGCTAGAGATTAATGGTGCGGTTTCAACACGGGAAGGTGAAAAATTTCTGGAGATGGATGGAGGTGTGTTGATGGTTGCACAATAATGCGAGTGTATTTAACGCCACTGAACTGTACCCTTAAAAATGGCTAAAATGGGGGAACCTGGGTGGCTCAGTCAGTGAGCATCCAACTTCGGCACAGGTCATGATCTCGTGGTTCGTGAGTTTGAGCCCCGCATCAGGCTGGCTGCTGTCAGCCTGTGAGCACAGAGCCTGCTTCAGATCCTCTGTCCTCCTCCCTTGCCCCTCCCCCACGTGTGTTCTCCCCAAAATAAGTAAATATTTTTAAAAATGGCTAAAATGGGAAATTCTCTATTTATGTGTATTTTATCATGATAAGCACAAACCAAAAAAGTAATCTGTTGTGCAAGCAGTACATAAAAGTAAAAGATAACCGGTCCATGTCCTCATCTCATCCTCTGTTATTAACGGTTTGGAATATTTCAAACCTTTTTATATTCCTGTATGTGTGTGTGACAAAAGTTGGCCCCCTGAGGTGGCCAACTACCCCAGGCGCCAGCTGCAGATAGCTACCCAGCTGCGCTCCTAGTCTGTCTCTCTCTCTCTGTCTTTGAAGGACAATGTTACATCTGCATTTCACTCACAAACCCCAGGTGCCCCCTCAGGGCCAGACAACAAAGTCACAAGGTCACAGACAACAAGGCAAGATCTCCGCATTAACCACAACACCATCCAGTAAGAGATTAGCCCCATCTGGTTTGGTGCTAAGCGCTCGCACACATGAACACACTTCATACTTGTATCAGCACCATGAGGAAGGTCTGTTTTAGGCCCATCCCAAAACCCATTTCATTAATGAAGATTCAGAGGCATTGAGAGTGAGGGAGGTACCAGATCCCATCACTAGAAGGAAGCAGGAAGGCAGGTTGTACGGCCGGATCCAGAGGTGCCCCAGCTGCCTCGCGTCCCCCTCCTTGAGCGGGCCTATCCTTTATAGGGCCCTTCCTCCCTTTGCAGTAATCCCTTAATTTCTGGCTTCCAGAGGGAAAGGACTCCTGTAGTTTGGTTCACTATTTTGTCCTCCTTAAGCCCTGAAACACAGTAGGTGTTCAACAAATATTTGTGGAGAGAATAGTTCTCATTCATGTCTCTGTTTGATCTTCCCCCCACACCCTGTGAGGTAGCAAGTTAGGAAATATGATTGCTGCCAGTGTTAGTCATCTGGCTAGCGGGCGAGATGGAGTGACTTCCTTCTGGTCACACAGCCAGGCCCGGCTGCTGAGCTGTGGCCCGGGCTTCTGGCACACTTCCCAGGCCTTTCCAACTCTGTTGTCAAGACCTGGGCCCCTGCTGTTACGGGACAAAGATATTAATTGGCAGGAGGAATCCTTTGAGTCATTACCAGCAATAATAATAATAATTGCAGTCATAGTCACTGTAATCTTTAACTCATGTAAGCCTCTTATCAATGGCACCAGTGAGGCACAATTATATCAGTTCTACAGTTAGGCCCGGAAAGCTCGAGCAACTTCCTCAACATCACATGACTGAAAAGCGGCAGAGCTGGGATTCAGACCCCATCTGGCTCCATAGACCACACGCCACAGGCCAGTGACACTTCAGGACAAGTTAGCATCCTCAGCTGGACCACACAAGGCTCACAGCACAGCAAGGTTGCGCTTTGGTGAGGAATGGTGTGGAATGAGATGTCCGCCTTTCCCTCCCTCATTCACTCTGCAAATTGTCCAGCCTTCACTGAGCCCCACTTGTGTGCTCCACTGAGTGGCCCTAGGACACAGCCTGAACAGGATGAGGGCTCTCCCTGTCCCGACTGAGCTTTGGCCTGGCAGGAGAGGTTAATACCATAATTATGTGGTTAATTGTTTCATTAGAGCCAAGACAGGTGCCACCGAGGAGGGTTAAGGCCCTGCCAGTCTCCGATGGGCACTACCAGGGCTGGGAGCTGGGGAGGGCAGCCCGTGGGGCCGACCTCAGGGCTGGAAGCTGAAGGGTGGATTGGGGTCACACGAGCAGAGTGGAAGAGCATTCCAAGCAAAGAACACAGCCTGGGACTCAGCTTGGCGCTGACTAGGGTAGGAGACTGGTGTGGCTGGAGCTGGAACGGGAGGAAGACAGGAGCTGGGGGGTGGGGTGGGGAGGGTGCCAGGGACGAGGGCTGTGCATCCTGCCCAGTGCCTGAGGCCTCCCATACTACAGAACTAGGGCTACTGTAATTTCTCTACTTTCACTATTATCCTTAGAGAACACAGGGGAAAGGGGACTTTAGAAGTTCCCGTTCCCTGCAACTCACTGGGCTTGAATGGATTCTCCACTAAGCACTTACTCCAACACACCATCAAGTTTGTGCAGCTGTTTGCACTTGACAATGAGCTTGCTGTCCTGTTTGACCCTCACAACCACCTGCAGGGAGGAAAGGAGAGCAGGTGTCAGGCCCCCGTGCAGCGGAGGAAACTGAGGCAGGAAGAGGCAGTGTGCCTTCCCAGTGCCCCACCTCCGGCATGCCTTCCTTTCGCGGTGGTCTTTCCTCCTCTATAAGATGCACTTAACATCTGAGTCTCTGGGTTGCCAGGGGGGTTACGTGACACAAGCCAGGTAAAGGGCTGAGCAGGTAAAGGCTCAAGGTCAGTGTTCCGGAAACGGTGGCTGCCATTATTATCATCGCAACTATAATCATTACTCTTATGGTTCCGGCACTGGGCTTCTCCTTGGGCACCTGCTCTGCTGTGTGCGAGGCGCTGTGCCAGGTGCGGGGAGGCGGGGAAGTGTAGGATGCATCCCCTGCTCCTAAGGAACTTATAGTCTAGTGAGGGAGGCAGTTAATTAGCAATCCAAGGCAGCTAGCAAAGTGCCCAGGAAGGAGCTGGGCACGGGGCAGGCGTGGCAGGGGAAGCCCAAAGGAGATGAAATCTGAGATGCACTTTGATAGCAGCGTGGCCCTCGGAAATGGGAGAGTGGGCGAGGACTCCGGAGACACCTCAGGTTAGTGGTGGGTGTCTCTGGAGCTAGAGCAGACAGAGATGAAGTTGGCGAGTTAGCGCGGGCCACACCGAAGGGCCTTGAATTGCAGTTCCACGTTTGTCCCACGGTGAGCAGCGTGCACGGGGGAGGAAGGGGGTCAAGTGCAAGACCCTCTGCCTGGAGGGTCACTGTCAACACAGCAATGACAAATGTAAGGCTGCATCATTCAATGAAGTATTCAACCAAGTAGAGCACAAGGTTGTTCGACAAAGCATTTATTTATGATTCTGTCCTAATTATGTGGCTAATTTATGCACAATGCAGGAAAGAAAGGTTGCAAACACACACACACACACGCACCAGGGGAAAATACCAAAATCATTTGTGCTTTACTATCCCAGAGAGCCCTGGTTAACCTGGTTAACCACAGCACATCCTTCCAGTCTTCTGGCAGGTTCTACGTGCCGTGATGCAGAAGCACAGGAAGGTTATGGGGCCCAGGGAGGTCCGGGATGGTGTTGGGGGAATGTGAAGTTTCGACTTGGTCTTAAAGGAGAGGCAGGGTTTGGAAAGACCACAGAAAAGGAGAGAAATTCCAGGCAAGGGGACAGCATGGCAAAGACACAGAGCAGGGGAAATGGATAAAAAACTTGGCTGTTTGGGCACCTAGTCACGTGTCAGCCCCAGTTCTCATGTGTCTCTCGTGTTACCTCATTTGATCTTCCCCAAACCTCATGGTAGGGAGACAAGGGAACCCTCATGGTAGGGTAAGGAAGCAGAAACACCCATACTCATTGGCTGAGACATGGCCCTGGTCCAGACCTGGGCCTTGGGCCAGCTCAGTCCCAAGCCCAAGGAACCATCAAGAGGGGTAGCTGGGAGTAGGGACCAATTACTGGGACCTGGGCACATCTGGGCCCCTTGTGAGGAAGGGAGAGGCACCGAAGGAGCCTGGGCAGTAAGGAACAGTAGAGGACAGGGCATGAGGGGACGTTCCATGTGTCTGTTTCCGTACCGCAGTGGCTTTATCAGGGCCCCGCAGGTCTTGACAATCGCCACTGCCCATCTGAAACCCGGTTTCTCAGAGCACAGGTCTTCTGCCCTCCAGGAGATAAGGCGACTCGGTCATGTGGCTCTAACTGTCGGTGACCAAGCAGAAGCCACAGCAAGGCTGATTGCCAGCTCTGTGATCGTGGGCAGGTGACATCACCTCTCTGAGCCTCATTTTCCTCATCTGTCCAGTGAAAGCAGCCACACCGTTTCTCCTTTCCCTGAGCTTGATGTCCAACCAGACTGTGGCCGCCTTCCTCCTGGCCCTGTTTCCTCTCCTGTGGCTTCCCCCTTTCCCCAGAGGGCACCACCTTTGAACCTCACCAGACACCAGGATTTTGCCAGGCTGGGAGTTGAGTCAGACCTTGGTCCACCAACATGCTGCTGGGGTGGACAGGCCCAGACAGCCAGAGGATTCTTGTCCCAACTCCCAGCTGGCAGCCAGCATTTGCCAGGCCCAGCTGAGGCTGGATGAGAGGGAGGGAGGGGAGGAGGGGAGCCCCGGATGGGGAGGCTCCGATTTTGCCAGCGAAGGCTTTTGTGCTCTGGAATGCCAGGCCACAGCAGTCAGCTCTGCCAGAGAGGAGACGGGCCTCCAACAATAATGTTTTTCCCTGGGTTTTCCAGAAGGCACCAGCTGCCTTCTAATTCAAACCATTAGGAGGAGGAGGAGGCTTACATGTGCTGAGTCTCAAAACGCCCATAGAAAGAAAACTCTTCCCCATGCCAGAGAATAGCCAGCCTGGACAGGGGCTTTGGTCAAGGGGCTTCTGGACGAGAGGTGGTGAGGGTCTCCCTGAGCACCCCCACGTCCCACCTGGGCCCTCAGCTGACACCCTCCCTGGGGCACGTTTGCCCCCGGGAGACCCTCTGTGACTCGAAGGCTTTTGGAGAGATCATCATAGTTGTTATCACAGTTGACATTGACTGACCTTGTATGCCAGCAACCATGCTAAGTACTTTACATTCTCTATTTCTCCACCACCTACTATTTTTCCATTTCACAGAAGAGAATGATGAGGCTCAGCAAGGTGAAAAGACCCTGCCTAAGGTCCCCCAGCAGAAGCGAAGAGGTGGGTTTCCCACCCTGGGTCTGCCTCCAGGGCTTCACTGCTCCAGAGCCTTGATATCCAACAAATAAAAGATATGAGTCCCCCCCCCCACACACACACACTCTGCTCATTATGAACCTTAACATCAAATGATGTTACCCCCATTAAATGTAGTTTCCTTGGGGGCACCTGGGTGGCACAGTCGGTTGGGCATCCAACTTTAGCTCAGGTCATGATCTCACAGTTCATGAGTTCGAGCCCCACGTCAGGCTCGTGCTGACAGCTCAGAGCCTGGAGCCTGCTTCGGATTCTGTGTCTCCCTCTGTCTGTGCCCCTCCTCCCCCACACTCTGTCTCTCTCTCCCAAAAATAAAGATTAAAGAAAATTGTTTTTAAAAATGTAGTTTCCTTGAATTCCTTCCTCCTTGCTAATTGTAATATCATCTTTCCTGTTTAAAATTTTATATTCATCCCCAGGGCACCTGGGTGGCTCAGTCTGTTAGGCATCCAACTCTTTGTTTCAGCTCAGGTTATGATCTCATGGTTTGTGGGTTTGAGCCCTGCATGGAGCTCTGCACTGACAGCGCACAGCCTGCTTGAGATTCTCTCTCTCTCCCACTCTCTCTGCCCCTCCTGTGCTCTCTCTCTCTCTCTCTCAAAATAAAGAAATAAACTTTAAAAATAAATAAATAAGGGGCGCCTTGGTGGCTCAGTCGGTTAAGCGGCCAACTTTGGCTCAGGTCACAATCTCGCAGTCCGTGAGTTCGAGCCCCGCGTCGGGCTCTGTGCTGACAGCTCAGAGCCTGGAGCCTGTTTCAGATTCTGTGTCTCCCTCTCTCTCTGCCCCTCCCCTGTTCATGCTCTGTCTCTCTCTGTCTCAAAAATAAATAAACGTTAAAATAAATAAATAAATAAATAAATAAAATTTATATTTGTCCAATATATTGTTTACAAAAAGCACATCCTCTTGAGGTGTTTTTAAATAACTTCTGGAAAAAAAAAAAACAACAAAAAACCTCTGGGAAAAAAACATGTCACCTACCAGGATGGCTAGAATCAAAAAGTCAGGTAATAACAAGCAATGGCCAAGATGTGCAGAAATCGGAGCCTCGTACGCTGCCTGTGGGGATGTGAAATGGTGCACCTGTTTTGGAACGCGATCTGGCAGGTCCCCACACGATGAACCATAGAGTTACCGTATGACCCAGCAATTCCACTCCTCAGCATCTACCCAAGAGAAATGAAAACATAGGTCCACACAAAGACTTGTACAGCGATGTTCAGAGCAACACTGTTCCTGATGGCCAAAATGGGGAGACAATCCACAGGGCTAAACAAAATGTGGCCATCCGTACCGCAGAATATTACCCAGCCATCCATGGGAAGGAAGTACTGATACGTGCTGCAACGTGGACAAACCCTGAAAACATTACACTGAGTGCAAGAAGCCAGTCACAAAAGTCATGTATGATTCCATTCGTAGGAAATGTCTAGAATAGGGAAATCCATAGGGACAGAAAGGAGGTTAGTGTTTGCTCAGGGTGGGGACCAAGGGATGGGGTGGGGACATGGGGAGTGGTAATAGCCAAAGGGTACAGGCTGTCTTTTCGAGGTTATCAAAATGCTCTAGAAATGACTGTGGTGATAGTTGCGCATGTCTGTGAATACATTAAAAACCATTTAAATGGGTGAATTGTATGGTATGTGAATTTGATCTCAATAAAGGCATTTAAGAAGAAAAGATTGAAGGTGCAGGCTTTAAGGAGCTTACAAGTGAGGGAGGGCAGAGAAGCAAACCGTTTTATTCAAGACACCAGGCCAGGGGGAGCAGGTCTGGCTGAGGACAGGCATTTGAGTCCTGGTGTGGAAGTAACAAATTTTCCACATGAATAGAGATGAGTGGTAGGCATAGTACTATGGGAAGAGAGGGAACTTCTCTCAGCCTAGGGAGCTGGGGTGAAAGAAGAGGCAATCCAAGGAGGCTTCCTGGAGTAGGTGACATTGGGCTGCCTCTGAAAGAACAAGTCGGGCAAGAAAGTGAGGGGCAGAAAAAGATGTCACAGGTGGAGGGGACAGAGGCACACTCAGGGAATGTTCTGAGGGGCTGGGTGGGAGTGAAGGAGAGTCTGAGACAGGATTCCTGCCTGGCACAGTAGGAAGGGCAGGGAACTCCCATCTGCCCCTATCCAGCTGTACCCCTCAGGCAAGCCCTTGCCCCTTTCTGGGCCTGGATTCCAACAACAAACGCTACTACCTCTGATGCTGTGAGTCTCTGAGGTTGAGATTGGAGAAAGGAGGGCAAACCCATGACACATGGGGGGCCGAAGGAGAAGGGGTTTTGGGGTGTTAGGGCCTGGAAACAGAGGGACCGGGGCCTCTCAGACACCAGCTTCCCAGCTTGTCTGAGCCGGATGATGGCCTGCTGCCTATGGGCCGCGTCCCCCACCTTGACCTCCCCAGGAAACACGGTGCCTGAGAAGAAATCGAAACAGAAACACAGGTGTCTCTCCCTGGGCAGATTCCAAGAAAGAAAAGAAAGTGGCTTCTAAAGGAGAGAACCCATGAGCTTTGAAGGGAGGAAGGAAACCCAAGCCGAGAGAGGAAGTGAGGGAGGGGAGATGTGAGAGAGCAGCAGGTGCCCTGGGTGTGGGCACGTGGCCCATGGCCACCCCGCCGGTTTTGCTGGGGGGAACCCAACCACGGGCAGCTCCAAAGGGGCAAAAGAATTGTGAGTGGAGGAGGCGCAGGCCCTGGTGATGGTGGGTGCTTCCCACTGATGGTGCCTGCCAGCCTCCCTCAGCCGCGGTGGCTCTGGCCTTTACGGTCCTGCATTTGGAGCCAGAGGATCTGGGTTCCGCTTTGGGCCCTGTGGCGTCTTAATTGCAGTCTCTGGCACCTCAGTTTGCTTATCTGTGAAATGGGATCGCCACTTCTACTCCACCTTGGCTACCAGTGAATAGGGAGGAAGACAGTCGTGTGAAAATAGCTGGCTGACAGTGCAGATCTAGGGGGAGGGCGAACTGTGGGCATGAGGATATTAGCCTCCTGATCTGTGAAGTGCTTTTACCTTTCGAAGCATCTTCCCATGTGCTGCCTCCTCTAAATGTCGTGGCACTGAGCAAGGAAGACCAGAGTGTCCTTCTGTCCACTTGACAAGAGACAAAAGTGAGGCTCAGAGAAGCTGCATGACCCGGGGCACCGTGCAGCAGGCAAGAGAACATGGGGATGTTGGGTTCCCGGGGCCTGGACCTCACCACCTGTAGGCCCTGCTCTCTCGAGTGGGGTCGGGGAGATCCTTGTACTTTTCATACAGGAGAGGGATCACCCTATGCCCCAGGTCAAACTTCCTTGGTCTTGTGGAGGATGTGTGGTCTGGAGCAGGAAAGACTCACAAACACGTCCTCAAATATTTAAAGGCCCGTTGGGGTGCCTGGGTGGCTCAGTAGGTTAAGCATCTGATTCTTGGTTTCTGCTCAGGTCGTGATCTCATGATTTGTGGAATTGAGCTCCGCGTCAGGCTCTGTGCTGACAGCGTGGAGCCTCCTTGGGATTCTCTCTCCCTCTCTCTCTCTGCCCCTCCCCTGCTTGTGCACACTCTCTCCCACTCTCCTTCTCTTTCAAAATAAATAAATAAATAATAAGCATTCAATGTTTATTAAAAAGAAAGTATTTACAAGCTTCTCAGGGGCTCCTTGGTGGCTCAGTCGGTCAAGCGTCTGACTTTGGTTCAGGTCATGATCTCGTGGTTTGTGAGTTCGAGCCCCACCTTGGGTTCTCAGCTGTCAGCGTGGAGCCTGCTTCAGATCCTCTGTTCCTTCTCTTTCTGCCCCTCCCCTGCTCGTGTTCTGCCTCTTTCTCTCTCTCTCTCTAAAAAATAAATAAACATTAAAAAAATTTAAAACCTTCTCAGGCAGATGCTGAATGAGGCTAGTTCTGTGGCTAGAACTTGGGCAAACTTTGAGAGATTATGGGAACACAGAGAAAGAACGTTATGAATACACTGACCTTAGAGACGGAACAGGCTACCTGAGGGGTAGTGAGCTTCCCATCACTGGGGGTGGGGGGTGCTCAAGTGCAGGCCTGACATAACTCAGAGGGGAGTGAAGTCTGAGGGAGGTGAGCCTAGAAGCAGGCTTCTCAACCCTGGCACAACGGATACTCTTTGAAGTGGAGGCTGCCTGTGCACCCATAGGATGTTCAGGAACATCTCTGGTCTTTACCTGCTAATACCAGTGGCACCAACCTCCCCACACTTTGTGACAATCAAAAATGTCCCCAGCCACGGGCAAGTGTCCCCTGGGGCAAAATCACGCCCCTGTTATGACAAACTGGCTTAAGTAAACTTTAAGATGCCCTGAGATCCCATGATTCCATAGTTTTAGACAAGGAACCACAAGAATCACTGGCATTTTTGAGCCCCTCGTGGCCTGCATGATGCTGAGAGTCTTCTATGCATCACTTCATTTAATATTGTAATCTGTCTCAGTTGGTCTGTCTTCTCACTCCATGCTCCCTCACTCCTCTGCCTGCCTTTACTCCAGTTCCTCAAAAGGTACTGTCCCAAATCAAGTGTCACTCCACCTGGAGCCCCTTCCTGCTCCCTGTCTCATCCATGCCCCTCTTTGTAATTCTATTCCAGCATCCCATTGCTCCCCCAAATCACGCAGTGTCTGAGTGCCTCCATGTCTGTCTTCTCGTTAGACAGTGGGCACCCAGAGGCCATCTGGATCTTGCTCACCTCTGGGTCCCCACATAGTAGGGGAGGGTCTCCATGCACATGCACTGAGGGAGCCAGGGGAAGAGGTCAGCTCAGTGCATCACTAACCTATCCTGGTCCAGCGGCGGGGGCAAGGGCTGCCTGGGTCTGTAGCCAGACCTTCTCACTGCCCATGCTACCCCCTCGGGAAGCCACCCACTGCCTGACTGCTCCCCGGCTCCTCCAGAGCACAGGTCTCTGACCCAGACACTGGCTGGTGTCCAGACAGACAGCTCCACAGGAAGGATGAGGGGCAGGCCGTGTGAGCAGGATCCTCCCCTGCAGGAGGAAATGACCCGGATAGGGAGAGTGACCACAGACTTTTTCAGTAAACCCCGGGTCCTTGAGCAGGTCCCTTTCTTCAAAGCTGGAGGGAGGTCACTCTGGAATAAATGAGGGAAACCTGGTCAAATCCTGGCCGGGAGATGGTCAGGGCAGAGGGCATTCCCGTTAACTGGCTATTCTGATTGAGGGTGAGCTGTGGCCCAGGATGGCAGGAAGCTCAGTGCCTTTTGTGGGTTCAGGCTGGGGCTTGAAATCCAGCCTCCCCCACCGCCCCGACCCCTGTGCCATCAGCCAGGTGAACTCTGCTGTCTCTCTGGCCCTTGGATCCACAGAGATTTCTTTTGTAAAGTGAAGAAGATTTGAACTACACTGGTGGTTTCTGAGTTTTGTGGGTGTTTTTATTTTGTTTTTAGTCTCCCTTCTTAAAGGAAAATCTCATGTGATATCCCAACATGTAATAAAACGCTGAGCTCTGTCTCTCGGTGTGCTCTATCCCCCCCCCACCCCAAAATAGTCGTGGGTTACCTCTCCTCCCCACAGGGCTCCCTCATGGCCCAGTTTGAAACCCACAGGGGTTTTTCTCTGAGGCACTTCTAGCTCCAATGCTCTGCAATTCTACAAATGACCCCTCCATATGGCGAAATGCAAAGGAACATAATGGGGGGCAGGGGTGTATATGGTGGCCCCTCAGGGTCTTACAAGGCCTGGGGGATGGCTATGACTTGGATTATCCTTGAACATGCTGAGATGGAAAATTCTGGTCATCCGAGTATTCTGTTTATTTCTGTGGGTCCCTGGATAAACAGGAATTCACAGTACCCAACAAAGATAAACTTATGGAACTCATTACCCCAAAAAGGGTTATAGGCCAAGGATGTGAGCACACCCCAGCAGGCCCCACTGTGTTTGGGTGGTGGAGCCCAGAGAGGAGACACCAAGGTCTGGTGCCAGCCTGACAGCAGTGGTCACAGCCCCAAGACAGCAGCTGTCCTGAGACTGTAACTTGGAAATGTCCCACAAGCACTTTCTCATCCCTTTGCTTAAGAAACTGAGGCTCAGAGAGGTAGAATCACTTCCAAGTAGCAGAAGCCCAAGTCCTCAGCTCCATTGTCAGAGGCCTCCCACATCATCCACCAAGTAGCTACCGTCAACAGACCCAAGCTTGGGCTCTTAATATGGAAACTGGAGCTGTTTGACTGGAGCATGCCTTCTCATCAATACATATGTGCTCAGATGGCTCTGGGCAGAGTATTGAGTTAGATGCTGATAGCAGAGAAACGAATAAAGGCATGGCCTCTGCTATATCAGAGGAAGAAGAGGCCAAAGTTAACTCTGCCAGGCAGCTGGTGGGTGAGCATTTGAAGAGGGTTTCATCGAGAAGGGGATGCCTGAGTCCACTTGGAGGCTGAGTCAAGTAGCAGATGGAGGCAGCAGGGAACAGCATTTCCCTCAGAGGGAAGAGCCTGTGCTAGTGTGCAGAGGCATGAGAGAGGATGTCGAAGGATTCCTCCAGCTCTGCCTCAGGTGTTGGTGGGTCATTAAGGGATGATGAGGGAGAAAAGGTATGTGTCCCAGGATCAATATCTCAGAGGAAGAATAAGGGTTCTCTTTCCGGAGTAAGATTCTCAGGCTTCAGGGTCCCAGGGGCTGCCCTTGGGAAACATGTCTGATAATTGTAAGAATCTCCTAACCAGTTCTTGCAGCCCTTTAGAGATTATATTAGTTTCCTGTGGCTGCCATAACAAATTACCACAAACTGGGTGACTTAAAACAACAGAAATCTATTCTCTCACCATCCTGGAGGCCAGAAGTCTTTTTTTTGTTTTGTTTTGTTTTGTTTTGTTTTTTTTAATTTTTTTTAACATTTATTTATTTTTGAGACAGGGAGAGACAGCATGAATGGGGGAAGGTCAGAGAGAGAGGGAGACACAGAATCTGAAACAGGCTCCAGGCTCTGAGCTGTCAGCACAGAGCCTGACGCGGGGCTCGAACTCACGGACCGTGAGATCATGACCTGAGCCGAAGTTGGATGCCTAACCAACTGAGCCACCCAGGTGCCCCGAGGCCAGAAGTCTTAAACCAAAGTGTTGGCAGAGGCATGCTTCCCCTGAAGGCTCTAGGGGAGAATCTTTCCTTGCCTCTTCCAGGTGGCTTCTAGAAGGTGGCTCCAGGCATTTCTTAGCTTGTGGCGAGCTACATCACTCCAATCTGTGTCTCTGTCTTCACATGTTGTTCCGTGTCTGAAATCTCACTCTGCCTTTCTCTTATAAGGACATTTGTCATTGGGTTTAGGGCCCATTTGGATAATCCAGGATGATCTCATCTAGAGATGCTTCACTTTATTACATAAGACCTTTTTTTCCAGAAAAGGTCACAGTGACATGTTCTGGGATGTGGATGTATCTTTTGCAGGGGCTACCAGTCAACCCACTACAGGGGTCAACCATCCCACAAGCCTTGTTTTGAGGACACTGAGGCTTAGCCAGGAAAGGCTTTTGCCTGTGGTTAACCAGTCAGTGACAGAGCTGGCACAGGGACCCTGGAACTGATGCCACCATTGTAATCATAGCATGACACACATAATGCTTAGTGTAGGCCAGACATTGTTCTAGGTTATACATTTATCCATTCAGAATGACTCCATTCTACAGAAGACAGAGGCACAGAGAGGTCTAGGAACTTGCCCAAGGCCACACAGCCAGTCTGTGAGTTCCATAAGTTTATCTTTGCTGGGTATTGTGAATTCCTGTTTATCCAGGGACCCACAGAGAGCCTGTACTCTCCCCTGAGGACCCCATGTGTCTCCTGATATGTAAGAGTCAGTACATGTTTGTGAGTACCAGCCATGGAATGGTCCTTTGTGCAGCTCTGGGAATTCAAGGGGCTAGAACAGGAGTCTGCAGTCTAGCTGGGGAGATAAACACATACAAGATCATTTTGTGGAATGTAGGGAAGATGCCAGCCTAGGGGTGTGGGGAGAAATCTCATAGGAGAAGAGGCTGACATTAGGAGGCCCTCAAAGGAAGAATGAAATCATACGGAAGAAAAAGAATGGGAAGGATGCCCTAGGCATGGAGACCAGTGGCACAGAAGCAGGGAAGCAGGAATGAGCATGGCATGGCCTGGAATGAGAAGCGGTTTGGTTTTGCTGGAACATAAAATGATGGGGAACGAGGCCCAGGGGTAGACAGAGCACAGGCTGAGGTTTTGGACTCCATCCTGAGGGTACTGGGGAGCTACCAAAGGTTTTAAGCAGAAGCTACATTGGTTGATTGGTGTTTTAGAAAGATTACTCAGGCCCCATCCTTGCTCAGGCCCAAGCCAGGCCTACTCATTGCTGGGATTAGATGGGGGGTGGGGGGCGCGGGGGGAGTCTCTTCAGGGACCCCTCCTGAGGGTGCCGTATGCTTTGCACCTGGAGTTCAGCTCTGGTCCCTGTCTTGGCAGGTGTGAGATGAATCTGAGATTTGGAGCAGGAGGATCTGTGCCTGGTTGATTCCCCTCTGTCTCCCCTTCTATTCTAGAAGCCCAGGTCATGCTGGAAGACTGAGTGCGTGGAAGAGAAAAGGTCTACAGACAGAATTTAGCCCAACATCTGCCTTCATGTGGGGTAGGCAAATGGTGGCTTCTGGGAAAGATGCCTAACAAGGCATTAAAAGAAGTTGGCAGGTCAGCATTTCCCAGACCACGTCCATAGAAGGTAGTTCTGGAAGATCCATGAACACATTGTCTGCTCCATCCACATCTGACCATCATAAAGGCTCTGAGAAGTCCTGCAATAAAGACATTTAAAAAAAAATTTTTTTTTTTTAAGTAAGCTCTACTCTCAGTATGGGGCTTGAACTCATGACCCTGAGATCAAGAGTCTCTACCAACTGAGCCAACAAGCCGCCTCTGAAGACATCTTTTTGATTTTGTTTAACCCAGTATTCCCCAAACTTTTTTTAAAATTGAAGTATTGTTGACACATAGTGTTACATTAGTAGATGCAGGGTCCTTGTATTCTCTGAATGCCAATGAATTTCCCCTAAGAATGGAGAGCAGTAGTACCCACTTTGGGCTGTGCTGGTGCAGAAGAAGGAGCACCGGGCCAGGAGTCAGAAGGCAGAAGTAGAGTTGGTCCTTGCAGAGACACCCCCACTTCTCCTCCCCACTGCCTCCTTTCGGGCAGTTGTGTTCTCTATTACAGTGACCTCATGGCCCCCCTGTAAAAGGGATCTTGTGTTTTCACTGTGGGGTTCTAGTGCCGGGCACAGAGCCAGGCACTGAATGAATATATGAATGAGAGTCTAAAATGAGACCTGCCTCTCCAATAGGATTATTAGGAAATTAAATAAATGAATGCCTGTGAGATGAGTTTTCCATTAGTAAATTTTACAGCCCTGGTCACCTGTAAGGGAGTATTTTTTAAATACCCTATAATCCAAGGGGGCCTTACCCCACACCAATTTGCCATGTGCCTAAAATTCCACCATTAGTCACTCATTTGCCTTAGGGTGCTGAGGATCCCAATTAAAATGTAAATGTGTGACCTAGCGGTGTCTCTTTTGGGCCACCAGCACTCTGACGCGGCATCAAACCGTCATCACTGGCAATTTGTCCACCAGATTAATCTAATCCAGATGAAACAACTCAAAAGTGGGAAGGTCCTATGTGGAAGAAGGGGGAATATGGGACATAAAATGATGTTGCTGGGGGGCTCTGAGGGGCTTGGGAAGCAGGGGTGGGGCTATACACTAAGCTTGATGGCTGTCCCAAAGCCACCCTCTACCACTGCTCCCATCCAGACAGGGCTGGACCATGTTCCTTCCTCCCAGGACATCCGGGTCAGGCGGTTTAGAGGGGGACGGGCCAGGGCTGGGAGAAAGTCTGGCCCATTTTGCCCAGCGCTGCCGATCTGCCCCTGGGGGGGGTCTGAGCCGTGTCTGCAGGAAGCCCACGTGACGCAGCCCTCCTGGTTCTCCTCCTGGCCGCTGGGGTCAGGCCAGCTGTGGGCTCGGGACCAGACACTCCCGGGACCGGGTGCAGGAAAACAGGAAGGGACGTAACTGCTGGTCATGGTCAGGATTAGGGCCTTCCTCCTTTCCCCCTTTCTACCCCTTACTCCCCGGACCCCCACCCTCAGCACCCACCCGGTGGCAGCCCCTGCTGGCTGGCAGCTCCTCCTTTCTGGGCCAGAGAAGCCTGTCTTAGTGGTCTTATGCAAGGGGGGTTTGGAAGAAGTATTGTCTCTTGGCCAGAACTGCTTCATTCTTGCCTTAAGCAGCCCAGGCAGCCCCAGCGAGGCAGCAGATGGCGAAACTGAGGCTCCTCCTCCATCGGGTCTCCACTCAAATGTTGCTTCCCCGGCCACACGGCTCTGCCACAGCATTCCCATTATTTCCTCCAGGGCATTTCTCAACCTGCTGATAGCAGCCAGCGTGTGGATGTGTTTATCCTCTCTTATCCCACCTTGAAATGAAGTTGCATGAGAGCAGGAACTTGTATCCAGCAGCTTCTAGCACACAGTAGGTGTTTAATAAATGCCTGTTGAACAAATGAAGGAATTAAGAACTGGGCCCGGAGAAGAAGACCAGTCTTTGCCAAGGTCACCTGGAAGTCAGTGAGGGGCCAGGCCTAGAGCCCAGGCTCCCTGGATCCCCAGGCCCGGGGCTCTTTCTATTTGCTTCCAGGCTGCATCCCCAGGGTGACAGTGCCCACTTTCTTCTGCAAATATCTCCTCTATCCACCCCAAGAAAGGAGTATTTTACTCTGTGGGCTCCAGCCACACACCCCACCACCCTACAGCAATCATGTCCTGACAGAAACCAGAGCTCAGCCAACTTTTTTTTGTAAAAGGTCTGATATGACTTTAGGCTTTGCACGTCATAAGGTCTCTTGCAGATGCTCAACAATACTGTAGCATGAAAAGCAGCCAGAGACGATATGTAAATGAATGAGTGTGACTGTGCTTCAAGAAAGCTTTATTTATAAAAGCAGGCAGTGGGCCAGACTTACCAGACCCAAATATAAGACATTAAGTTAAATTTGAATTTCAGCATCCTGCATTTTTTTTCTACAACCCTAAGCTCGTGGGCCAGTGTGCTGCCCGGGTGGAGATTCTGAATTGGCTGAACCTTGGAAGTGACAGAGAAGAGAATCATCATGAAATGTTTATCATGCTGGTGGCATTGAGCTGGGAGCCTTCCTTTCATCTTCCCAGCAGCCCTGCAAGGGTGGGATGTGGGACCCCCCCACCACTGACACCGTACAAGAAAATGGGTACTTATGGAAACTGAGAAGCTCAGTTTTTCATAGCTAGTCAGGGACAGAGCCAGGATCCAAACCCAGGGCAATCTGGCCCCAAAGCCTGTGCTCTCTTAAGCCTATCTCATTATATTTTGTGGAAACCAATGTTCAGAGAGGTGAAGTGACATGTCCAGAGCACACAGCAATGGGGAGTCCTGCCTGGACTAGGATGAAGTCTTCCTGGCCTCTCATTCTCTGAGCTTCCAGGGACCACCCAACAAGTCTGTGAATGAACTTGTGAGGTATCCACCTTTTGGATTACTTCTGTGTGTGTGTGTGTGTGTGTGTGTGTGTGTGTATACGTGTGTGTACACATGCACGCATGCATGAATGCATGTAACCAAGAGCAGAAGCCATGGGTCCAGTCAGTTTCTGAGGGGCTTGATCTTGTCTGGCTGTAGATTAGATGGTGCAAAATGATGTATTGATTGATGGATTCGTTTAACCAGGGCTTCTCAACCTTGGCACAGTCGGGCCGATGATTCCTCATGCAGGGGGCTGTCCTGTGCACTGTGGCACAATTAGCAGCACCCCTGGCCTCCACCCACTTAGTAGATGCCAGTAAGTAGCACACCCATCAGTTGTGTGTGACACCAAAAATGTCTCCAGACAATGCCACACATCTCAGTGTCAGGGGAGGGGACGGGAGCATTGGGAAGAAATAGTCCCTGGCTGAGAACTACTAATTTTGCCTGATTCAGAGATCTGAATCTCCACAAGGGTATCCTGCAGAAGCCTGTATTCACCCACCCTCCAGAAGCCCACACATCTCCCTAGACCTTTGGCGGAAACATTCTGAGCATCGAGAACAGTACCACTGGGAAACCCTGAAAAAGCAGAAGAAAGGGTTTATGGTAGCCAAGCCGCGATAAAAGTCGCTGTGAACACAGAATAAACCCCAGTCCCTGTACCTGTGCTCTGCAGGCAGCAGGTGATGCCTGAAGCCAGAGGTTCCAGAAACTGTCTCTGCACCAGAGCACCCCGGAGCTTGTTCAAAGACCCACTCAGAGCCTGTCCTCAGGGACCCACATGGACTCTGGAGGATAGTCTAGGAAGCTGTCTGTCCTGTATTTCCTCTTGGACCAGCGAGCTCTGTTCCAATAGGTGTTTGAGGCTGACTCCTGAAGGCCCCTCAGAGGGAATGAAATGGAGGAAACTGGGGGCCCAGGGTTGCTCTCAGGAAGACTCTTTGGACAGGAGACTTGGGGGTGCAAGACTCCTGCCACGTGGGTGGCTGACTTCTTTCCATCAGGCTGGTCTGGTGGAGAAAATGACCTCACCTGCTTGGAAGAACCCTTGGCGGTTACTGGGATCTGGGGTCGGGGAGGGGTCCCCAGGGCCAGACAGAGAGGAGCTTGGGGGCTGAGAACACCTCCCCCCAGCCTGGCTGCAGCCCAGCCTGGCTGCCTGTGGTCTGGCCCGGGAGCAGGGGACAGACCTCCCCCGTGGCTGGCACCCGCTCAGCGGCCTCTTCCCAGCCACGGCGGGGAAAGTGAGAGGGGCTGACGTGGGGCTGACCTCACGATCGGCTCCTCATCCTCTAGCACCTCCCTCGGGGGTTCACTGCTGCTGGGAAGCAGGACCTCCCTGGGGTCACTGGGCGGGGGCGGGGGGGGGAAGCAATTAGAGGGTGCCCCCGGGTGGAGGGGGGGGGGGAGGTGTGGGGTCGGGGTCCCTAGCAGGGGCCAGGGGTGGGGGGGGGAGACAAAAGGTCCCCTTGCATCCCAATACCTCTTCTGTTGCCTACAGGAGATCTGAGGTTTCCCTTAGGAGATTCACCATGGTAGAGGGGCTTTCAAATTTCTAGAAAAAGAGGCTCCTGGGTGGCTCATTCCTTTAAGCCACGGACTCTGACTCTTGGTTTTGGCTCAGGTCATGATCTCACAGTTCATGGGATGGAACCCCAAGTGGGGCTTGGTGCTGACAGCATGGAGCCTGCTTGAGATTCAATCTCTCTCTCTCTCTCCCCCTCCCCCACTCATGTTCTCTCTCTTTCTCTCAAAATAAATAAATGAGCATTTTTAAAAAAGTTCTAGAAATGGATCAAAAATGGACAGCTCTTGGGGACACCTGGGTGGCTCAGTTGGTTAAGCATCCAACTCTTGATTTCAGCTCAGGGCTTGAACTCATGTTTGTGAGTTCAAGCCCTGAGTCAGGCTCTGCACTTACAAAGTGCAATGGGATTATCTCTCCCTCTCCCTCTCTCTCTGTCTCTCTCTGTCTCTCGAAATAAATAAGCACACAAAAAATGGACAGCCCTCGCGGACACCATAGGAAGAGGCAGAGGGGACGTGAATATTCATATGATACCTGGTCACTTAGCCTACATGCCAGATGTTATGGCATCTACTCCTCTCAATGGCTGTAGAAGGGCCATGTGACAGACAAGGAAACCGAGGTGCAGAGAATTTAACAAGCTTGGCTGAGCTCCCACAGCTGGAAAGATGAGAGACCCAGCCCCCTGCTGGGTGCTTACTGTAGGTCAGCAAATGAACAGAATCCCCTGGGAACCACCCTGAAATGCAGATTTCAGTTTGACCTGTCTCAGGTAGGGCTGAGATTTTAAATTTCTCAGCTCCCGGGGATGTGGAAGAAGCTGATCTGTGCTCTGCTCATTTTACATAAGCTAACACTGTTAAGTGCCTGGCACGGGCTTTCAATAAACGGAAGCTAATATTTCTATTACCTGTGTAAAGTACCTACAACATGCATAGTAGGTGCTCCATAAACAGCAGGTGTCATTGTCCTTGTGAAACAGGATCACATAAAGAAGAGCTAGGTGAATTCTAGAGCCCCATGCAAACATATAATTGGAGCTAAAATGGACTTAAGACAGTCAAACTGAAGGAGTCAAGGAAGACTTCATGGAAGAGGTCCATTTGAGCAGACCCTTGAAGGACCAGAAAGAATTTTCTACTCAGAGAAGGAGGAGGGGCAAGGGTGTGTAGAAGTAAAAGGGTATGGAAATTTACCAGATCACCTCATGGCCAGAGGGAGGGTGGGAGGGAGTGAGGTGAGCCCAGAAGGTTAAGTTGGGCAGGATGAGCCATGTGATTCCCAAAATGAAAATGCAGGGTCCCTTGAAGGAGGTTGGATGGGTATATTCGTGTCCTCCAGCTGCTGTAACACGTCACCACAAACTGGGCGGCTTAAAACAGCCATCTATTCTCTCACAGCTCTGGAGGCCAGAAATCTGAAATCCAGGGATTGGCAAAGCTAATCTCCTTCCCAAGGCTCTAGGGAAGGAAACTTCCTTGCCTCTTCCGGAGTCTGGTGGCCCCAGGCATTCTTTGGTTCCTGGCTGCATCCCTCCAATCTCTGCCTCCGCCTTCACATGGCTTCCTCCTCTTCTTTCCTCTGTGTGTCTCTTATAAGGACACTTGTCCTTGGATTTAAGGTTCACTTGGATAATTTGGGATGATCTCACCTGGAGGTCCTCAACTTAATTACATCTCAAAGATTCTTTTTCCAAATAAGGACACATTCACAGGTTCCAGGGACTAGGACTTGGATGTAGTTTTTCAGGGGCCACCGTTCAACCCACTGGAGTGGGCTATGTCCCTCTCCAAGATGGGACCAGAAAAGCAGGCAGAGGAAGAAGCTAAGAATTCTCCCCGTAGGCTGCCCGCGTCTGGCCTTTGCCTGTGACACGCTCTTCTTCCAAGAGCCAACCGTCCTTCTGGGGAACTGGGAGGGTTCCAGCTGGCCTGCCAGGGTGGAGGGGTGGTGCCTTGGTGAACAGAGCCAGGAGAAAGCCTGCTGACAGGTAGAGCCATTCCTGGCTTTGATTCATTGACCGTCAGGGCAAAAGCTGGACTGAGCTTCTTGGAATTACAAAAATGCCTCACACATATTTTCCTCCCAGCCGGTGGTTTTGTTCTCAGCCAGCGGAGAAGGCCTGTCTGCTCCGTTAACCCCCGCTCAGCCTCCCATTCCCTCGCCCGTCTGAGTCTGCGGCTCCCTCATTCCCGCCCCGCACCTCTCCCCCTAGAGACACCCTCTCTTCACCACCAGTCATTGAGGCTGGAGTGGGCAGGGCTTGACCACGTCCTCATAATTGAAATATTTGGCTCTTCTAGTGAGGCCAAAGCAGGGCGGTGCTTCCCCCAAGTCAAAGGGACAGATTCAAGCTGGGCTCTGCTTCAGGCAGGAGGGGGCGTGGGAAGTGTACTGGACACTGTAGCCAGTGGCCAGCAAAAGACTTTCTTCTCAGCCCCAGAGGATCCAAGTGGCCTTGGAGCAAGGCAGGGGCAGAGACTCAAGGTCCAAATCCCTGCCTTTGTCATGGTACCATCCTCCTCACCCCTCCCCTCATGGACCACCTGGCATAACTCCAGGCTCACAGAATCCTCCAGGAGGGAGGAAGTCATCTGAAGTCCATTTTGTAGGAATATTGTACATCAGTAAAAAACGTTCTTCAAAATCCTAGGGACAGAGGGATCTTCTGAGGCACAGTCAGCCCCTGCTGCACCCTCAGGACTCAGAAGCCCACTCTTGGGTTGGGCCAAAGCCCCAGTTTGCACCTGTGTCATCCTAGGCTCTTGTAGAATTCTCTTCTTTGGGCTGCATTGGATGCCAGGCATCAGGTTTTGCCAAGACCACTACAGAAACAACCCCTGGGAATCCACTCACTGCAAGACCCATCATACGACTATTACCACCCCCCATGGGTCTCAAGGGAGAAATCACCTTTAGAACCAGTCCCAGGATAGGCTCTGTTTTCCCTGAGCCTCAAGAAAGCCTCCTCCTTTCTGACTTAGAGAATTGCACAACAGACTACATTTCCCTTTTTCCTTTAGCTGCCAGGAATCTCAGAGCCAACTTTGAAGCTCAATCAGGGTAATTATGTGGCCCCTTGTGATCTGAAACACTTATTTTTCTTTCTGTGATCTTAGTTTTCTCACTCTGCTTTTATATTCTCTGATGCTGATTCTCTTGATCCATTTTATCAATGTTTTCATTAGGTGCCTTATGTTGTAAGCTGCTTTCCATGCTGTTTAGGACAAAGAGGACTATAAATAAATAAATACATCGTGGTTCCATTTCAACATTAATTGTATTGCTAAAAATATGGTAGTTTAGCACGATAAGTGAATTCTCCTACTGCATTGTCTAAATTTAGGGCAGAGGTGACCCAGAAATTATTTTTCTTCTATCACTAATTCTTGAGGTCCTTGGGTGTGAAGCCTGGCACATAAAGGCCCTTACTGGTCTTGACCAGGTGAGTGTACAGATGATGAAAATAAAGATGAGCAAACTTGTGGGGCGCCTGAGCGGCTCAGTAGGTTGAGCGTTCGACTTGCTCTGGTCATGATCTCGCGGTTCGGGAGTTGGAGCCCTGCGTCAGGCTCTCTGCTGTCAGCGTGGAGCCTGCTCTATGGATCTTCTATCTACCTCTCTCTGCCCCTCCTCCACCTCACACATGCTCTTTCTCTCTCAAAAATAAATAAATGTTTAAAAAATGTTAAAAAAAAAAAAGATGAGCAAACACGAAGAGCATCTCTCATAAGCTGAGTGATGTCAGGGTAGTCCTTTAGTGTTCTGGGGCTTCTGTTTCCTTATCTAGAAAATGGAAACAGTAATGTGGTCCCACCTTCAAAATGGTTGGGAAGATGTAGTGACGAGTAAGAAAACACTTTGTAAACTGTAAACTGTAGGACCATCATGGAGCCTGTGAGCTGGTGTGTCCAGGGGGATAGCTGTTGGTGATTGTCCTGTTGGGATGGGAGTTCCCCTGTTCTGTTGACCCCCTGAAAGCCAGGATGGAAGAAGGCTCAGCTGGGTATCTGGGCTGCCCCTGGCTCCAGTGCATCCCTGGGGTCAGAGGCCCCTGTGTGCCGGTCTCCTCCAAGCCTGGGGCTTAGGCCACCATCAGAGGACCCATCAGCTGGAAGGTTGTCCACTTGGCTTGCCTCCTTTCCCATCAGCCTGGCCTCTGGCCGCCTGGCCTCCGAGCTGTCAGATTCTGCCTTCTGCATTCATGGGGGAAAGGACCCCTTCCCCTTCAGAGAGAGCGCCTGTGCCTAATTCATTCTGCTTCCTCCAACTCCACCTAGCCGGTCCTGATTCCCACAGTGTTTCCATCTCCCTGCTCATGGGATCCCTTTGGCAGCCCTTCGAAGCAGACAGAACAGCATTCATCACCGATTCCTCTTGCAGTTTCACTGATAAGAGAGCTGAGCTCACCCGGGAGGGTCACAGGACTGCACGTGGCAGAGCCGCTGAGGACCCAGGCCTCAAGGGCAGGGCTTTCCAGGCCGAACAAAGGCCTCCCTTCCTCCCACCAACTGATTGTTTTCACCTCTTATTGGGACAGTAATCCAATAACCAATCAACAGTCCTTTGTTCTGTCTGGCCAGGGCAGGGCAAAGCACAGAACACCTGTCCTCTCCTCAGGGACCCAGAGTTCCGAACTCCCCTGCCTCAGAGGTGAGGGAAATACCTAGGGGCCCAGGCACCTGGCTGGCCCCACAGCACAGCAGACAGGATGTGACATCCCTGTACTTCCCTCATTTCTGTGCCTTGGTGCTTGTTTTGTTTTCCTCTTGTTTCCTAGTAAAGATTTCTTTTGAAAAGCTACAACCTTGTCTCCCAGGAGAGAAGGTGAAGGAGGGCAGTGCTGGTGGGGAGTAGCCTGACCATGGGATCCAGCCCACTGGGAGGGGCCGTCACCGGCTGGACTTGGGGAGGAAGAGACCCAAATAGCTGTGGGTCAGGCCCTAGGGACCAGGCAGACTCCCCCTCCCAAGCCACTGCCTGTGCCGCCCTTGACGATTTACACTTGGCATCTTCATAGACTCAGGAGGAGTGAGAAAAGGAAGGACTGCAAGGTGGCCTTTCTCAGACTTGGATAGCCACACAAATCCCCTGGGATCTTGTTAAAAGGCAGATTCCTATTCAGCAGGTCTGGGGTGGGGGTGGAAGCAAGATTCTGCGTTCCTGATCAGCTCTCAGGTGAGGCCAACGTTGCCCAGTGTCGTGGGTCAAGGCCCTTCATTGCACAGACAGCAGGGAGGACCACCGACTGAGCCCCCTGCTGACACCCAGTGCAGTGAGTGCTCTCTCCACCTTGGCCTCTGGCACCTTCTATGTGCCTCTTTCATCACTCACATCCTCCCGGATGTGCTCAGTCATTGTCCCCACTGGCCCTTGAGCTTCAAGAAGGCCTGGACTGTATCCTATTCACCTTTGGAACCCAACACAGGACCTGACGCTTATAAACGCTCATGAAAGAGCAAGCAGGTGACTCTCAGAAAAACTGCCCGGATCCTCAAATGAATCTCAGCTGGGGGAGCCCCAAGACCCAAACCCCAGAGCCTCTATGTCTATGGCTATCTGGTCCCAACCTCCCTTATTCCCCAAGGAAGGAGTTCCAGGAGGCTAGGAAGAAGGTTGCAGTGGAAGGAGGTCCCCACATGTGAAACAGACAGAGGGACAGGACAGCAGCGTTCATTATGGGAGGGCTGCTTAGGCCCAGAAGAGCCGGACAGAAAACCCCCGTCCCGGCCCCAGCATCCTGCACAATTCTGGACAGGACCCTTACTTAGATTTCCTGCTCCAAAGTCATTCATGCCTACGCCCTTTAGCTCCCCTTGGACGGTCACTGGGCCATTCCTTGAGGACAGCAGCTGGAATTTTCTAGATCCCTGAAGTTCCATGTAGCAGAAAGAGCATGAGATTTGGAGCTCAGGGGTGGTGCTAAACACTCTGTCAATAGGACCCCTGGCAAGTGGCTTTATCTGTCTGAGCCTCAGTTTCTCCCTCTGTTAAATGGCTCTTAGAGACTCATGGGGCTACAGTGAGAGGGCTGGGGCCTTTCTGGGCAACACTTCAGGGTCTGGAACCCACCCACCTTGTTCCACCTGTGCCTGTTCTGCCCACCACCCCCATGCACCCATGCCAGCACCCTTGCCCGGTGGAAGTGCCCCCCTCTTCCCAACCGCCTGCCCTTTGTCGAGCAGAACTCCACTCAGTTGGGTGGAGAGACAGTCTCGGCCCCTCCAGCCCCATCTTCCCACATCAATACAGTCTGGAGAGCTTGCCAAGAGCAGATTCTTTATTAATTTCTCTTTTTTCTTAAAAAAAAAAAGTATTCCTTCAGTATAAAAAATAAATATTTTAAATATGACATTGAATAAATAAAAATAATCTGTCAGTATGAAACATTCCCACAGGGTACATTCATCAAAGAGGAATTTGTCCCGCAAGGCCAAGTCCTGTCCAGTAGAAAGGAAGGAGGGAACACGGAGGGACAAACGGAGCCAGCAGTGCGAATGGGAGAGATGTCCAGGTACTGGAATCGAGGTGGGGGGGTGGGGGTGATCTAAAAGGACCTCTGTACCATCTGAAGGGAAATTCTCACTTGATTCCAGCCTCCAACCCCACATGCTGTGTCTATTCTGGAAAGTCAGCAAGGTGGGGTGGGATTGCTTCAGGAGGAAGGAGTTGGGGGAGTCCCCAAAGAGGGGCAAGGAGAGGAAGAGGAGAGACAAATAAACCAGCGGTGCTCTTTTTGTTTAAAATGTTTTTAAATAAATAAAGTCCCCAATATTCCTTTGTCCATAAATTACAAAATGACTGTCCTACCCCCTCCTCTGCTGACAGCCTCTCCCTTCTCCTCTTGACCCAGGATGCAGGTGTGGGTCCACACCAGCAGATGAAAAACGAGGAAAAGGGCAGCTTCCTGCCCTGCAAAGCTTTTTCCACACAGAAGCTCCATAATTCCAGGATGCTGTGCAAAGTGGTCTTCTGGATTGGTTCTAGAAAGAGAGCTGAGGATGGGGGCTGAGGGGCAGGGCAGGAAATAGGGGCAGGAAGGGCAGAGGCAGGAAGAGGGAGGCAGAGGGTCCGTGTTGGGCTCAGGGAAGGAGGTCCCCTTGGTCCCTGGGCCTCAGAGGCTGCCCAGGTGGGCTCAGCACTGGGAGTCAGTGTACTCAAGGTGATGGGATGATTAAGGACTCAGCTGGCCCCAAGCCTTCTGAGCCGTGTTCACCAAAGAGCAGGGAGGGCAGCAGGCTCAGACACTGGATGAGGGTGAGTGTGACCCAGATGAAGACAGCCTCAGAAAGAGGTTCGTGGTCTCCTCTGCCACCCGCCACAAAATAGCCTTGCCAATGGGATGGACAACTCCCAACTCTGCACCCCTGCCTTGCCCCCTGCCCCAGGAGTCAGGACCCGCCTGCTGCCTCACCACCTGCCACCTGGTGTGCATGGGTAAAGTGCTCAGAGAAGACAGAGAGGTGCAAAGTGAGTGCAAAGTACCATAATCACATTGGCTGAACCACTAGGACCGCCACCAGCTTAGGGTTTGAGAAGAAGCCAGAATGCTGCTTTTAGCAGCTGCCCCAGCTCTGCACCCCCTCCCTTGCTCCCAGACTGGAGGGCGTTTCTCCACTAGCCTGGCCCCAGCACAAAGGAAAGGATCGGATTCCCTGCCTGGGAGCCCAGACATGGGTGGGGGCGTGGGGGGAGGTGGGGCAGCAGGGACCACAGCTTCCTGGTCCTCGGCCCAGGGCCTCCCTGTTCTCCTCTCTGGAGCAGGGAGCTCCTCCCTGCACCACCCCAGCTTCCCAAGGTCCAGCCAGGCCCTCTCACCCTTTGTGGGTGTTTGGGCCACCCGAGAAGGAGCTTCCCCACTGTGTGCAAGCATGCTGGGCACTGCATGTGGATGTTCCAGAGCCCCTCAACTGCTGGCTTAGAGGCAGCTTGGAGACAAGGAAAGAGCAGCAGAGCAGGCCACCAGGAATGCCTTACCCAGTGCTCTAGGAGCACCATTTCAACGACGAATGTTGCCCCTGATCACAATTCCAGGAGGTGCCAGAAAACACAGTGTTGAATGAGCCCCCTGGAGCCAACCAACATGGCAGCCCTGTGGAAGGCCCCTGGCCACTCCACAAACTGGCCCGGCCTGCCTTGCAGCCAGGACCCTGATACCCCCAGAGCAAGTCACATTTGGGATGGGGTATGGAGCTGGGTCCCCTGCTCCCCTCCCCCACCAAGGCTGACCAGTTTTCTCAGATCCTGACCCTCCTCTGAGCTTCACCCGTAAGGCTTATTCCACTTGTAACATCCTTGACTTCTGGACCAGTCCCTGCTAAGGCCTGGCCCTGGCTCCTATAGGAGCCATCATATTATTTCTGTTGGGTAGGAAGCAGGGAAAGGGGAATTAACTTTGCCATTTAAAGCACCAATAAGTTAATATAAATAGGACATCATAATAAATAGACAATCATGCTGGGTCAGACACACAGCACTCTTGGCTCTCAGGCTTCTCTGAGACCCTGACCTCAGGTTTTGCTGTTCCCTTGCCCTAGGAACCAGAGATGACCTCTGGGCCCCCTCAAGTACCTTTGTGTGACCTCACAGGGCCTCCCTGGGTCCCAGATGTGAGCTGCCACTCTTAACTACCTAGTCCTTCCCATCCCTTATAGACCATTGCCCAGAAGGAAGAATCTGGGTCCCCTCAGAACCTCCTCAGCTGACTTTGCCACCTGCCCACCTCCACAAACCCTACCTCCAGGTCCAGCCACCAGACCCTGGCCATCCCAGGCTTCAGGAAAGCCTGCGGGCAAGAGGGAGAGCTTGTCAAAGCTTTCCGGACCTCTCTTCCTTCCCAGGCCCGAAGGTGGCCTCTCTGCCTCCCTAGGAGCCTGAATGCCAGCGAGCTCATTCTGGAACTTTCTGCCTCATAGTCCAGTCCCTAGGCCTGAGCTCTCCAATCATGCTCAAGAGAAGGAGCATCTCAAACCAGAACTCCCTTCTCTAACTTCCTCTCGCTATACTTGTAGGGGCCAAGGAGTCCTCAGGACCCCAGTTCCTCTGGCCTGCCCAAGCCCAGTCAAACCTTCCAAAACCTACATTAAGGGGCAGCAAAGGCACCAATGGCGGTCATTCTGCGGGGCTGGGAGAGTCCCCTGACCCCTGCTGTCTTGCCCCATGGTCAGGGTCACCATGGACAACTTGTACAGTTTTCTCACAAAGTCCCTGGCCAAGGGGACAAGTGGGGACAGAGGTCCAGCCCATAATCCCCTGACCAGCCCGACACCCTAGTGCCTGGCTGCAGTCTCCCAGAGGAAGGGGTGCCTTCTTCTAATTGGCGCTGTAGATAGGCCCTGCCTTTGGGTGTTTTGATTCTGCTCGGCTTCATCACAGCCCACCTAGAGGGGAATGGACTGGCCAGAAACCCCTCGGGGTCTGCCAGCAGTCCCCACTTGGGTCTGGTGATGCTCTGGGCCCTGGGCACAGTTTGAGAGCTGCCTGAGCCTAAGATCTCAGGTCACTCACTGCATGCTTCAAGACCTCCTGTCTAGAAGGCCTGGGCCACCACAGCAATGACCTGTTTATACTTCCCCAGGAGCTGACAGCCCAGCTTCTTCTTCTGAAAGACGTCCTTGCCTGAGGTGTCAGGGCCATAGGCCACGTCCACGTGGGCCACATGATACTTGTTACACAGGCGGCAGAGCACGTTGCTGAGGAGGCCCCGCATGATGTCTGCAGTGGCGTTCAGCTTGCTGTGGAGGCTGAGGGCATTGGGATTGAGGACCTTCTGGTCCCGGGTGATGTTGCCCAGGGAGGCACCAAGGTAAGCGATGATGCGGTACAGCTCCACTAACCGGGTCTTCTCTGTGCCGTTGGCATGGAATGGCGGGAAGTCCGTCACGTTGGGGCCGCACAGTTTGTCCAGGTTGTTGGGGAACGGCTCCCCCTGGGCCGTGTACTGAGGAGCAGAGAGGGAGAGGGGAGGTGATGTGGGGGTCAGGGACGCGTATTTCAGCCTGGCCACCAAGCCTCTGGGTGAGCTCTTGGGTCTCAGTTTCCCACCTCTGGCACAGAGAGCTGACTACTTGCCCCGTAGGCATCTTGGGATTGTTATGAGAGCCCAGAATAATCGTGGTGTGAACACACTTGGTAAAGAATCAAGGGCCACACCAGCAGCAAGAGCATCAGGGGACTGAAGGGAAACACCACGTCCCACTTCTTGCGGGCACACCACGCACACTTGCTCTTTCAACCCACCGTCCTCCTCTTCTTCCTCGGCGGCTTTGCGCCTCCAGACACCCGCAGCCCACTTTCCCAAAAGCATCTCTCTGGCCCCCCTACTTCCTCTCTGTCTCTCATCGGCCTTCTGCTCCATGTGGGGGAGGAGTCCCTAGACCATCAGTGCCCGACCTCTCCCTTCTCCCCCGGCTCTGCCCAGGATGAACTGGGCACCTTGGGAAAGTGGCTTCCAGTCTCAGAGCCTGGGTTGAGGGAGGGGTGGGGGGCTCAGAAGCTGTGGGAGTCCACATGTGGTTGAACCAAGCCCTTTCCCCATTCTCTCCTTCCAGCTCCAAAAGCTCTCTTCCCTGACCAGCCCCGACAGCCCAGGTCAGTGCAGCGGCCCACCCCCCTCCCTCCCTCCTCTCTCAGGACCTGGAAGGGGGACTTACATAGAGAATAAAGAGGGCATTGGCACTGCCATTGAGCTGCGCCAGTTGGTTCCTGATCTGGTTCATGAGGTTGCTGTGACATGGGTGGCGTGTGGCACAGGTGGCGTTGACAGGGGTGATAGGAAGGGGGCTCCCCGCCCCATGTTTCCAGTGCAGAACCAGCAGCAGGGGCACGACTCCTGGGAATAGGCAGGAAGGAGCCATGAGCAGGGGGTAGGGGGCGGGCAAGGGGGCTCATGGCAGAAGATGCGCCTCATCTCCCCAGGGACACCAGTGCCCTGGCTCCCCCTCCGGCTCTATCTTCCCCTGGTTGCTTCTGGTTTTCATGAGGTCACTGCATCTGTTTCTATGTCTCTCTCTCTCTAGCTCTGCTTCCCTCCACTTTCCCAGTTTTCCCTTCTCTTGCCTGAGAGGACACGAGCTGTTCCCACCAGCGGGGAGCTGGGTTCAGGGTGACACCAACCACCCAGCCCTTTCCCCTGAGGCCTCCTGCCCCTCTGGGTGGAAGGGACCATGCCCCAGGCCCAGCGAGTCTCAAGAAAAAGAGAGGCCCCTCTCTTCCCACCTCGAAGGATGGTCCAGATTCCTGCACATTGTTTCATGCTCACTGACCCACTGCGGGCCACGTCTCCCAGATGGGGACCCCTTGGGACCCTGGTGGGGGAGGGGGTGGATTTTCTGTTGACACTCTTCTATCCTTTAAACCTGTCATTTGATTCTGACTTCCAGGGTCATTTGTCCCCTAATTTTGCCTGCCACCCTCCCCCATCTCTTCTATAGCTTTCCTTCTCCAAATGTGGCCACTCGCCTATCTAGGACCTTCAACCCCACCCCAATTCTGCAATTCTGCCCCCTCTCCAACCCCGAATCATCATTCAGAATTTCTTGTCCCCCCCCCCCCAACCCCGGCACCTGCTCTGCACAGCTCCTGCCTCCATGCCATCCCCTCTTGTCCCAGGCCCTGGGTTAGGACAAGGAAAATCCTGGGGTCCCACAGGCCCTCAGAGCCTTAGGGAGGCAAAGGAAATGGTGCAACCAGAAAAGAGAAAAGGGAAAAGGTCACAGGCAGCCAGGTTGGCGGGGGAGGAAGGAAAGTGAAAGGTGACAGGAGAGCTGGGAGCTGTCCGGGCCTGTCCTGGGTCGCCCCTCCCTCCCAAGGCGCCAGCTTCCCCTATTTACTCTCAGGTCCCTTCCGAGGGGCTTCTCCTGGTGGCCCACCAGCAGGAGCTGGGGGTCTGCAGACCAGTGAGGCTGGAGAACCGGTGAGGCTGGGGTGAAGGGGGGTGCTGGAGCGCCTCAGGGATCTCCCCTGCTGGGACAGTGGCAGCCTCAAGTTCACTTCTCCTGGGTCCCCTGTTCCTCCCAACATCCCCAGGCAGCTCTGAGGCCCCCGGGATGGTCGGGGGCCCCCCACACCCCCGGCTCACCTAGCAAAGACCACAGCTTTCCAGGCACTAGCAGATGGAGGCGGCACCTGCTTCCGTCCCCGCCGGAGTTTGCAAGCTGCTCGGCGGCCGGTGCCCCTCCCTGGGAGCAGCCCGGGACGCCGTTGGAAAAGAGAAAGCGGAAAGACAGAAAGAAAGAAAGAGGGAGGGTGAATCGGGAGAAAGCGGAGCGGGAAGAGCAGCAAGGGAGAGTGGCAGGAACAAGGAGGAGGAGGAGGAGGAGGAGGAGGAGGAGGAGGAGGAAGCGGAGGAGGTGGAGGAGGAGCAGGAGGAAGGCTTCGGCAGCCCCCTCCGTTGCCCGCCAACCTGCTGGCCCCCGGGCAGGCTGGGCGCGCGGTGCCGGGACCATGTGTCTGCGCTCGCTCCCGGCCGCCACCCAGCGCCTCCGGCAGCCCGGGCCGGTTGCACGGGTGCCCCGAGCCCGTGTGTCTGAGGCGGGTGGGTGTCCCGTTCGCGATCGCCAAGTGCCCCAAGCTGCCGCAGCACCGGCAGTGGGGCGCGGAAGCCGGTGCGGGGCGGGTGGATTTACCTGCCGCCAAGACCTTCATTATGGGCTGGACTCCAGAGGGCCTTGGAGGAGACCTTAGATGCCGGCAGTTTTCAGAGATTCATGCTCAACGGGGAATTTGCCTGATTTATATACTGGAGCCTGTGTTGTAAGACAGAGAGAGAAACAGCTATATTTAGCAGGGATCCCCGTCCAGGAAGTTGTTTGAGGTGCATCATAGGAAATTATGAATGGAAGAAAGTGAGAGTTGAGGGGGGGGGAGTGAAGGGGGAGGGTGGAGAGAGCAGACTTTTTCCCTCTTCTAAGAATTTGATTGATAAAATTATAATGATAATGAACTCTTCTACAAAACAGCCTGTGGTTTTCCTGAATGGCTCGCCCTAGGAGTTGTTTGAAGTTGGAGAGGGCAAGGAGGGTTCCCAGGCCGAGTCATCGGGGTCCCCGTGGCTGTAGGTGCTCCAGACAGCCCTGACTCACCTGGGTTTGGGGAGGTGGCTTGACCATAGGCAAGCAGATGGAGGCTGGCACCTGTGGCCCCCTGATCAAGGGATTTTGGGGGCAGTGGGGAGGAGGCAGGCTGGGGCTTGGCTGAGAAGGAGGCTCCAGGAAGAGGGGCTGGGGCCCTGCTTGGACTTTAGACAGTAATAAAGCAGAACTGAACGTGGGCACCTCAGAGGTAGCCTCCTCCAACCTGCCCATTGCCACTGGGCAAAATGGGGCTCCAAAGGCAACAGGTTGCCCAGAGTTCCACAGGGTAGGACCTCCTGACCACCATCAGCAAGCCTGCATTGCTGACCGCAGGTGCCTGTGAGGCTGGGCAGGGGCTGGGAAGATGGGGAGGGGAGAGGTTGCTGTGACTTAGTAGTTCCTTGGGGACAGCCTGAGAAACTTCTGGGAAGGTGTTGTGTGTCCGGGGTTTACCTAAACTCTGCAACCCCAGCTTGCCCTTCAGGGGAAGGTGGTCCAGTGTTTCCATTCTGGAGGGACACCTGAAGCAGAGACCCAGGTTTCTTCCTCAGGATGCTGAGGGCTGGCCGGGGACGAGAGAAATAGCTTGCCCCTCAAAACCTGCCTTGGAAGCCCCTTGGGGCTCAGCCTCAGAGAATAATGGTGGCCCTCAAAAGGTGCCTCTAAGGTGTCTGTAAGGCAGGGTCACAAATTCTGGTGTCTATCATGGCCAGTTAGATTTGTAAATGAGTGAGGAGAGGCAGGAAGGAATGGTGGGGACCAGGGTAAAATGAGCACATGGACAGCTCCCCGCAAAAAGCATTTCCAAAAAAATGATATGAGTGAATGCTGGCCAGAGAACACATATCTGGCACCACACTGTCCCCCCAAGTTGTCAGGGGCACCCTTTGTCCCAGGAGATGTCTCATTCCCCTAGGGCCGGCCTGACCCCAACCAGAAAACAACGTGGGAGAGTTGGTTTTCCAAGACCAGGGAGACGCACAGCTTTTCCCTGACCCCCAACACCCTGTACTCACCCCCTCACCCATCCCCCATGCATGCCCCCAGCTCCTGCCTCTTGCCACATCCCGGACCTGCCCAGCCACGCGTTCCTCCCTCATCATGCCAGGACGAGCCCTCGTGCCTGCTGCGGTCGGTCCCCCTGCCCCCACACACACCCTGCCCTCTCCAGGCTCACTTCCCTCATGCTCTCCCAGCAGGGCCTGGGATGTGGGGTGATAAAACTGCCCATCCCAGCTGGCACTTCCCAGCAGGAAGGAGGCTGGTAGAGTCCAGACTGGCTCTCCTTCCTCTTCCCTACCTTCCCCCTGGTCTCTTCCTTGGAGGGCCATAGAAGACCCCACCTGGCACTTGCTCCTCCCATGCACCTACTATGGGGTGGGCATAGGCCCCCAGGAGGCCCACCTACCCCAGCCTAGCTCGGACGACCCCAACGGCACTCCTCTACTCTCCTGCATGAGGGCCTGACATGAACACAGAGCACATCAACATGAACGCTGCATCAGCCTCCAGTCCTAAAGCCACATCTCCTGGACCCCTGTCACCTGACTCAGCCTGGTGCTTCTGATGTGGACCCCAAATCCATTTGACCAAGGCCCCACCGTGGCCCCATCTATGGATCCCCTTGTTCCCCTACCTGAGACTCTCACTAGGTGCCCTGATTTTCCTAGAGGCTGCGACCCTGTGCTGCCACTCTCCTGCCCCTGTCTCTTCCCTGCATCCTTCTGAGTGTCCGGGTCCTCGTACTGTCTTCTGGCTCCCCAGGTCCCGCGCCAGCCCGACAATCCACCCCCAGTCACCATGTAATCTCAGCCCCACCCCACAGGAAACAGGAAGTGGGGGCAGAGTCTAGAAGATATTTAACTCCCTCCCCAACCGGCTCCCTTCCCATGCCTCAGTTTCCCCTCTCACGGTACCTGACTTGGTCCATGCTCCCCAAGAGCTGTGGGCCCCTTGGCACCCCAGGCCCAGCCTCCCTTTCCTGTCCATGTCCAGGCACCACCTGCACCGGCCTCTGGGGGGAAGCTTGGGCAGGGTCTTGGAGCCGCCAGGCTGTGAGCTGCCTGCAACGTGGCCTCGGTCCCCAGGAATCGGCCGCCCAGACCGCGCTCCAGGCCAGCTTTGGTCTCCTGGAGTTTGTTTTCTTCCCTCCCTCTCTACACTGTGTGTGTGTGTGTGTGTGTGTGTGTGTGTGTTTTCCCCTCGGCTTCCTCACGGAAGGCATCCTCCCTTCTTGGCTGCATGCTCCCAGGGTCGTGACCCCAGGCCCCACCCTGGAGTGGCAGCCCCAGCTCAGCCCCTTCCAGCTGTGACTTCATCCCCAGCCTGTCCTGCTCCTGCACCCTGGCCTGCTGGGGATTTGACCTGCCTCAGAGTGAGGGAGACAGGAAGGGTCCACATGGGACCCGTCTCCGCCTGGGCAGGACACTGCCAGGTCAAGGCCCCAGGGTGCTGTCTCCAGGTGGCTGTGCCAGCCACTTGCTCATCTCCTCTCCAGGAAGTAAGCCCATGTGTCTACCTTCCCTGGGCCCCTCAGGTCTCTTTCTGTCCAACACAGTCTGCTGCATGTGGCCATCCAGGCCTCCTTTTCTGCTGATTCTTACCCTCCATCCATAAGCCTCTCCTAGAAAGTCACAAGTGTTTTATTTTTCAGATGGGGAAACTGAGGCTTGGAGAAGTCAAGGCACTTGCCCAGGGCCATGCAGAGACAATACAGCAGGGTCTGGAACCCAGGTCTCTGGCTTGCAGGCCACGGTGATGCCAGAAGCACCTCCCACTCTGAGGAAAGCAAAGGTTGATGAGGAACACATAGGCCACTTCTTCCAGGATGTCTCCCCTGCACACGGCCCAGACCGGCTCGAGTCTGCCTCATCCTGCCTGCTCTCCTTTCAAGTGGAGACAAGTCTTATTCCTTGCTCTTCGAGGGCTTGGATGGGGTCTGGTACTCATTTGTACTCTTGACAGCATCTGGCTTAGGGTTACACCAGAATAGATGCTAAGTAGCTTTTAAATGCATTTCACAATTTCCAAAAGCTCTCTGTGCCAAATGTCTCGTGGAGAGACGTTGTGGAGCTTCGTGGTTTGAAGCGTGGACTTTGGCCTCAGTCAGAGCCAGGTTGGAGGTTTGGCTTTGCCAGTTATGAGCTGGGTGACTTTGGAGAAGTGAGCACCCTGGGGCCTCAGTTTCTCCATCAATAAAATGGGAATAATGGTACCTACGCTGTGGGTTTGCCGTGAGGTGTCAGGGCTCAGCACAGTTCTGGGCACCCAGCAAGCCCTCTATACGTCAGCATTGATTCCTACCAGGTGAGGATCCTTACCTCACCCATGAGGTAGGGGGTTTTGTCCCCATTTTACAAATGAGGAAAATGGGCACACTCCAGGGCTGAGGGAGAAAAGCTGAGAGGATAATGGAGGCAGGACACCCTTACAGACCCTTGAGGGACACCCCGGGGAGATCAGACAGCTTACATGGTGGGGGATGGCATGGCAGTCCGCTCACTCCCCCCTTGTCCCCTCCTGGCCCCTGACCACCCCCACCCCAGGCCTGAGCTGAGGACAGCAGCTGACCCCGGGCTCACCGCCCCCAGGAACTGATTCACCCCCAGGCCCCATCTGAGAAGGAAGGAGACATAGCTCAGCTCAGAGGGGCTTGAATCACCAGCCGCCCCCTGCGGAGCCCCAGGGGGGGATGCGGGGGCGGGGGCCAGCCCCCTGCCTGTCTGTCTGTCTCTTTCCTGGGCCTCGGGGCACTCAGGGGAGAGGGCAGTGTGGCAGTGGCCATCGGCAGGGGGGTGGCTGGGAGGTACCCTCACAGTCAGGCATCCTGTGTGGGCAGCCAGTAGCGGTTACTCACCAGGTAAGCAGCTCTCTGGGCATCGGGGAATTCCCCAAGACCAGTGACCCAGAAACAGTGCTCTGGGCAACCCCCACTGCCCAGGCCAGCCCCCTCCTTCCTTCACCATCCCCTCCCCTGTGCCCAGCTAAGATCTCAGTTCTCTGAAAAACCAACCAGCAGCTGCTCTTAGCCACCAGCTTTGCCCAGCCCCGTGCCTTGATGTTCCCATTTGGGAAATGAGCTCAGGGGAGTCAGATGGGCCCCGGGGAGGAAGGTGGGGGTCAGAGGCTGTGGTCCAGGACTAGGGCAAGTGAGGGGCAGCCAGAGTAGACAGGAGCAGCTCAGGAATTCCTGGCACAGCGCTGGAAGTTGGGTGTCCTGTCCAAAAAGGGAAAAGCACCTCATTATTCAACACTTGAGAAGTGAAAGTGTAGCTACACCTGTGGCCCCAGCCGGCAGCCCGCAGTACCACGAAACCATCCACATGCCCTTGTGGACTTTCCTGTGGCCCAGGGCTCCGTCTTGCAAGTCAAGCTCGGGCCAGCCAGGACTATGCTGGTGGTGGTGCCCATGGGTAAAGGTGTGGCTTAGAGCCAGGCGAACCTGGGTTCAAATCCTACCCACACCACCTACCAGCTGTGTGACCTGGGGCAACCGGCTTCCTTTCTCTGAGCCGTGATTTTCCCTCTGGAAGTAGGGAATCCTATAATGCTGTCGTGAGGATGTTAAGTGGGAAACACAGATAAAGTGCCTAACACGTGACGGTCATTCTAACCAGAGATCTGAGTGGTCACAGGAGGGGCTCAAACCCCAGCTTGAGTCAGGGGTTTGGGTCAGAGAGTTAGGCCAGAGAAGGCCCCTGGGTCAGTACACAGAGCATGGCATGGGTCCTGGGGGGACAGGCAGCTTTCCAGAACCTCAGCAGGGGAATAAGTAATACTTCCCACCTCAGCATTCTAGAGAGCCCAGCTGTTGTTAGGACTCTTGAGGCCCAGGCTCTGGGCATATAGTCTGCTCTTTCTCACCCTCACCCCATCACATCTCTGGCAGGGACCACCTATACCCCTCAGGGCCAAGCACAGGCCCGAAGCCATCCTGGCCTGCTTCCAACTGCCCCCATCATCATCCGGACATTTCCCGACTGGTTCTGCGTCAGGAATCACCCCCCTGGAGGTGAATCAGAGTGACTGCATTTTTTCTTCAATTCTGATAAAAGTTGCAAGGGAAGCAGCAGCCCACAGAGCCCTGATCCCATCACCAGCAGGGTCAGGAGCCTGCCTCCAAGGCCCATGTTGTTGCAGGAAGTCTGGTTCCACTCCGGGGTCTGCCCTCAGCATCTCCATCTTTAGAATGGGTTGCTCACCTCTCTCTTCATTCTTCAGCATACCCTCTGTAAACACTTTGCCCTCCTCCGGGCTCTCCCTGAGTCTGCAACTAGCTCGAGACTGTAGCAGGAACATGTCGAGAGCAATACTTTCTATCATGCTATAGGTTTCAGTGGCCTCTTAGCAGCCCATGGATTCAATTTGGAAGGCTTGCCGCAGCGCTTTCAAAACGGAAATGGAATGGCAAAATCACCGGGCATCGCCCTGAGCGAGGGCAAGCTCCGTTCCACAAAACTTTTTTTCCCCGTTTTCTGTATGTGTCAGCGTGCGCATCATCTTCTGGTTGCAAGGTGCAATGTGTTTGTAACTGTGGGTCGCGGTCAACAACGTTTGTAAGCCACTGGTATCGATGATGAAAGCCAGGCCCTGAGGGGCTGAGGAGTGACTTGCTCAAGGTCGCTCAGCGGTTGGCAGCATGGGACTCATGACTTCTATGTCATCCGCCATCCCTTCCAGCTCAGGAATGGACGGGAAGCGCTGCAGGTGGGGCGGGGCGGGGTGGGGCGGGTGCTCCTGGTGTGGGGTGGAGGCCTGTCATCACCTTGTGTGGGACAAAGGCCCTCCTGGGCCCCAACCTCCCACTGTCCACTCCCTTCCGTAGCCTCAGACCCCCAGCTCCCCACCCCAACCTGCCCCACCTGGGTGGGGTGAGGACAGTCATGGGCCTTTCCTCACTCATCCACAGGAGCCCTTCATCCTCACCAAAGGCGGTGGCTGAAGCAGGGTAGCCTACAACCCAGAGGCTAAATCCGTGTCTGGGAGTGCCTGCCGGGCATCCCATGGGTCTGTCTGTCTGGGTCTGAATGGGCTCTCCAACGTGAGTGTAGCAAGGGCCTTTGTGTGTCTGCACATCTGTGTTCAGCCATGTCTGACCCTATAAATGTGCATGCGTGTGCCTGTGCTGGTCTGTTTGCTTGTGGGAGAGAGCTGAAGCATGCACATCTCCAGCTGACCTTGTGAGTCCTCTGTGTAACTGTGTGGATGTGTAAGTGACTGTGTGCGTGAATCCTGTACACGTATGCATCTGACCTTGTGTCTGTGTGAGTCTGTGCGTGGCAGGGGGTCTCTGTCACAAGCGGGGAGGCATGATCATGTGTGTGTGTGTGTGTGTGTGTGTGTGTCCTGAGTGTGTCTCCAAAATCCCTACCCCTCACCCTCCAGCTCCCGCCCCTGGGAACCGTGTGGCAGCCTCACGTCACGGGGGCCACCAGCAGCTGGTTTCCTCCCCACCCTGCCCCAGGCCCCCCCTGCCCTGGCCACCCTGACTCTTGGCACAGGGACAAAGCTGATGTCAGAGTTGAGCTGACAGCTTCCTTCTCCCACTGGATTTTCCAAAAGAGAGAGACCACAGCTCGGCTCCTATTAAATAATCATAGGGCCGGGGGTGGGGGGGGGTGGGGGAGGGTGGGGGGAGGAGGATGTTTCACTCAATGATTTCCTGAACTCAGAGGCAATAAACAGAACAGGAAGCAGCCCTGTGGACCCATTCAGCCTGAAACTGGCCAGCCAGAGGTGGGGCCCAGGCTCCCTCCCGAGTCAAGCTCACTGGAGCCACCCAACCCGACCCCAGAGATGATGTCAGGGAGGCAGTCAGGCCCTCTCTCCAAACTGTCCCTCAGTGCCTGCAGGGATTGAGGAAATGTTCTGAGGACGGTGGGTGGGAGGTGATAAGATGGAAAGAGCAGAGTGGCCCCCTCCCAGTGGGTGGGGATGATGGAGGGAACGAGGCCCAGTCAGGGTTGGACCATTCTCTTCCCTGGGAAGAGAAGAAAAGATGAGTTCCCTGAAGTCAGGGGAGGGACAGGACCAGGTAGGGGAGCAGCTCCTGGGGAGCAAGGAGAAGGCCAGGCCTCCCCCTGCCTCCCTCAGGCAATCTGGATATGATGCCTGTCTCCCACAAACCCTGCACCTGTGGGCCACTCCAGCCCTGCTTCCCACCCTTTCTGGGGCACATGGCTGGCACACTTCAAACCCCAAAGGCCACCGTGGGCCTCTGTCCCAATTAACATCCCCCAAAGCAAGCATTACAAAGTGCTTCCTAAAGCCCCCTATTGACTTCAGTCCTAGTCGGCACCTCCAAAGGAGGCATTTTAATCCTGTTTCACAGACATGGAAACTGAGGCTCAGAGAGCTGAATGTTTGCCCAAGGCCACACAGAGTGTGATGGAGCCGGTTCTCCCCCACACCCCCACAGCCTCCCCACAACAGGACCCAGGATGGCAGATGTGGCCCGCAAGCCGGGCAGGGCCCACTGGCCACAGGGGCCATGGGGGTCCCTGGGATGTGTCGTCTCGAGGGAGCCCCTCCTTCTGCTTGGGCCGGTCACTCAGCTGCTTATCAGCCACAGGACTCCATGACACAATCCTGCTCTGATCTCCTGCCCAGCAGGGCCCCTTCCACCCCAGCCCCACCCCAGGACCCTGTTTCCGTTTCCTCCCTTTCTGGGTGGGACCAGGCCTGCCCCGGGATCAGAGTGGGCAGTTGGGAGAGCCAGTATCCCTGCCAGCCCCTCCGCAGCCAGGAGCTTCCACGTGCACTCTGGCCAGCAGGTGGCCAGCAGGGGACCCTCACAGAAGGAGGATGGTGGCCTATAGTTCCCCATCCTTAGACTCTCTTCTGAAAGCCCACTTCTCCCAAGAGGTCTGAGGAGGAGGAGGGAACTTAGAGACCATCATGGCCTCTCTTGGCCTCGGTGTCCCCACTTGTAAAGGGAAAAGTTTGGGAAGATGAGACTGAGGGGTGGGGGAGAACTAGGTGGGCTCAGCAACTGGCCAGACCTCAGGTCCAGTCAGAGCTTTGACACTTAAGAGCTGTGGCCCTCAGACAGGGGCCCTCATCTCTCAGACCTCCAACATCTACAAAATGGGACGGAACATCGTCAACCGGTGAGGGTAGCAACACCCTCTGGAAGGTGGGCCTAAGTTATAGATACTAACCTAGCTGTTAAAATTCCACAGGTGGGACCCAGAGAAGGGAAGTCACTCTTCCAAGGCCACAGGCCACATAGCAAATTAGTGGCACATCCCCCAACAGCATGTGTGTGGTTTGCCTCACTTGGACTCTCAGACAGAGTTGGGAACCCTGAGTTTTAGTCCCCTTCGGTTGTGAGAATTCCAGAAGGAAGCTTCTTGGAGTCTCAGCTTCCTCAGCTGTAAAACAGTTCTAGAGAAGGCCATCAGTCTCAAAGGATCCAGAAACGGCTTTTCAAGATGTGGACTTTGGGGTCTGGTGGTGGAGGACAGAGAAAGTCTTCCAGGTGCCCTGGAAAGCTGGGCCCTGCAAGGTTGAGAGCTAGGTCCCTGACTCGGAGCCCTGCGTTCTCCTCCGCCCAGCCACTTAGGTCCGCTCCAAGCCGCGGGCTGCAGCGCCCCCCACTGCCCAGTCAGCAGCAGCCGCCTTGGCAAAGCCCCGGGATGGCGTTTCTCGCGCCGGTGCCTCCCCCAGGGCTGGGCAGGGCGGTAATTGGGAGGGGGGATTGAGGAAGTGGGCGGAGATGCCTGAGGCACCGAATGGAGGGTAAGCAGAGGCCCTTGGCCAAGACCGGGGAAGAGGACACACGCTTGTGGGTCCTGGGCGAACCTTGGCCTGGCCCAGCACCTACGTGGGGAAGAGAAGAGGAGAGCCCCGAGTACCGGCCGCAAGGGGGCGCCAATGACCACACTCAGTGGGCTGGGGTGGGGCAGAGGGCCTGGATCCAGCTGGAGATCTGGAAGGAGGGAGTTGGGGACACCACCGCCCCTTCCCACCCACCTCGGGCCCCAGAACCACCTAGTTCACGTAGGACAGGCTCTGGGGACAATGTCCCCGCCATCCCGGAAGCTTCTCCACAGTCAGGAACTGCTGATGGCAAGATTGGGGTCCAGCCCCTTCTCAGGTTATTTGTGCCAAGGTGCCCTCTCCTCTGGTGCAGAGCTCTGCACAGACTTCAGTTGTGTTTTTCCTTTTTCCTCACCAAGCTGGTGCTTCCACAATTAGGCCCATCTTACAGAGTGAACAAAGCAGAGTGGTCGAGCCCTGTGCTTGACAAGGTCAAAAGTGTAGGAGCCGTGACCTTGACTGACACACCCCAGAGCCTCCAGTGAGGGACTTCGCTTTGCCCTTCTCCCCAACGCATAGGCAGGCAGGATCCACCCCATGACCCACCACAGCCCCTTCTAAAGAGACAGGGACCCTCTGCCTGCCACATCTCCATCTGAGGAAAAACCAGGCTGCCATGGCCTCAGAACCCTCTACTTCTTTGGGGTAAAGGGAACTTGAGGGTCCCTTGGGAATCCAGGAATCAATACCCTGAAGAGAGGTGACCCTCTGGGATCACATAAAACCAGGATTCTGGCCTCCCCATCCAGTTGTCTCTCCTCCACTCTTCTGTGATCTTTAACCTTTAGTGACCCATAACACTTTCGAATCTAGCATCCGATCTATCCACTTTACCTCAACATCTTTGGTGAGATGGGCAGGGAATGTCTTCCCACGCCTGTTACACATCTGGGAAGACTGAGGCTCGGAGAACTGTGCGGGACACCAGGTACCCCCCCCCCC